>NC_080112.1:134758292-134851314 GCF_950005125.1 Chionomys nivalis
GCTGGCCATGGCTCTAGGTCTACAAGTACAATAAGTTTAATGGGGGAAGAAGATGTGTGGTTGTTAGAGAATAAAGGAAGAAGATAGGCTGATGGTAATGTTAAAAATGAGCAAAATAAGAAAGAAAAAATACTTTTATAAGCAGAATTAGAGAGAGTTGGGAATAATTATTCCTTTGTCTGATTAGCACATGTACCTGCTCTACACCCAGCAATAGTACGACTGAACACCTCAACAACTCAGTTTCTGACCTTTAATAATTAAGATGGGAAATTCAAAAATCATTTTGCCTGACATAAATGTCCTAAGAAGTACAGGATAAAGCTCGTTAACATAAATGGAGCAACACTGAGTGGCTAAAGTGAAGAAAATAAAGGTGCCTGTTGAGTATATGAAACAAAGAATTTTTCACAAGCCTTTTTAATTAGATAAAATAATAACACAGTGGAGATGATGTTATTAAAATTATTTAAATTAATTCCACTAAAATTATTTATCACTTTTTATGTTCATATTTATGCACTTTGTAGAGATGTAGCATAAAGTAAAATAAATTTGACTAAAGTAATGTAAAGTCACAGTAAATTGAATTATTCTCAAGATTATAGATCAGAGGAAACTAATGACTTATTTTTTCATGTCATACATTATATTACAAAACTATATTATATGTGGTTTATGTGGGAAATTTAGTATATAAAATATTTATGGTAAGTTCTTACTATATTTACTTTATTAGTTACTATTTTGTGTTTTATACATGTACTTTCATCTTTTAGTTCTACACTGAATCTTTGGTTGAGTGATAAAATGTTATTGAAAACATATAACTGTAGTGACGAGGCAAGCAGGCCTGCTTTTCGTTCAGCCCAGCTCCCACATGGTTAGCTTTACACTCGAATAATAACACACAAATTGTATTCATTTAAACACTGCCTGGCCCATTAGTTTCAGCCTTTTATTGGCTAATTCTCACATCTTGCTTTAACCCATATTTAGTAATCTGTGTAGCACCACGAGATGATGGCTTACCGGGAAAGATCTTAACCTGCGTCCATCTCGGAGAGAAGAGCTATGGCGTCTGCCTCGCTTCCCTTCTTCCCAGCGTTCTGTTCTGTCTACTCCACCCACCTATGTTCTGACCTATCAGGCCAAGCAGTTTCTTTATTAATTAACCAATGAAACAACAGATAGATAGAAGACCCACCTACATCATATGACTACTAAGGTGATCCCCCTCACTGTTCTATTCCTTATTCCTTATTTCCTTCTGCTAGTTTTCTATGAATACTTCACATGTGTTGATTGACTTTTAGGATGTACCAAGCAACAAAATCCTGAAGGTTAATGGGAGCTTAGTCCAGTGCTGCCAAATGTGCTTTATGTGCTCAAAGAAATTATTTGTTGTGGAAGTGCTGGTGTTTAAATAAATCATCAGAACATAATTGACCTAAACAAGAATAGTTTCTGATGAAGTCATTTGTTTGTTTTATGCCAACCATTTTCAAAAGACAAGAAAAAAATTAAGAGAATGAATCTTTTAATTGACAACCTTATCAATCTTTTTCCTTCAAAATTGTGAGACACACAAACATTTTTTAAAATAAAAGTTGTACATTCATTTCAAAAAAAGAATATACCTTCTTCTCAGCACCTCATGGAACCTTTTCAAAAGCTGACCACATACTAGATAATAAAGCAAACCTTAACAGATACAAAAAACTTGGAATAACCCCATTTATCTTATTGGAACTTAATTCTAGATTGCATGAATTTGCTATTTCATAACTTTTGGAAGGAGACTGCTTGTTTGTTTCCCAACTGCCCAGACTCCAGAAATAATCACACAGAAACTATATTGTTTAAATCACTGCTTGGCCCATTAGCTCTATCTTCTTATTGGCTAACTCTTACATCTTAATTTAACCCATCTATATTAATTTGTGCATCACCACGAGGTTGTGGCCTACCAGCAAAATTTCAACATGTCTGTCTCCTGCAGCAGCTCTATGGCTTCTCTCCAACTCTACCTTTCTTCTTCCAGCATTCAGTTTAGTTTTCTCTGAGACCCTCTATTCCCTGCGCAGGCCCAAGACAGTTTCTTTATTAACCAATGGTATTCACAGCATACAGAGGGAAATCCCACATCAATAACTATCATTTTTTTCCTTGACAGTCTCGTTAAAATTCTCTTTTTTAAGTTGGGCACAATGGTTCACACCTGTGATCCCAACACATGGGAAGTAGAAGCAGGAAGATAAGGAACTTGCTACACAGTTAAGTTCAAATCTGACCTGAACTCCATGAGACCCTGTCTCTAAAAAAAGAAATTCTGAAAAATTTGATATGTGCCTATGCAGTGAGCAGTATTAGAAATTTTTATTGTTCTTTCTAAGTGGTTTTTATTTGCTTTTTTTGAAATTTTTATTAAATTGGAGACTGGGGTGTTTCAAAAAATATTTGGAGCAAGAGCATGAGAAGGACAGAGGACACACTATGTTGTGAATGGCTTTAACAACAATCAGGTCCTTAACACCTTAATGGGGGTAGTTGCAGAGCAAAGTGTTAACAGAGGTTTCTGTCCCACCCAGCCCCACAGTCGTTCAGTCACAAAGAAACACACAGAGGTCTACATTAATTCTACATTAATTATAAACTGGTTGGTCTATTAGCTCAGGTTTCTTATTAACTAATTCTTAGATTTTATATTAGCCCATTATTCTTCTCCATGTCAGCCACATAGGTATCAAGGTGTCAAGGATACCCTTCATCTGTGAGACATTCTCATCTTGCTTCCTCTGCATCTGGGTGATGACTGCAGCCTGAGCCTTTCCTCTTCCCAGAATTCTCCTATTCTCACCGCCCTGCCTTTACTTCCTACCTGGCTACTGGACAATCAGCGTTTTATTAAAATACAAGTAACAAATCTTTACAGGGTACCAGACCATTGTCCCACAGCAGCAGAGACTTTCCAGGAGCTGAAGAAAGGGTGCAGTGACTTAGGTAATGGATGGGAGGCTAGACATAAAGATCATAATTGAAAAATTCTGCAAGAAACAGGAATGGGGAAAATGTCTGTGACATGAAGGGAGAGAAGACTTGATGTGAAAGCTTTTACATCCAAACTGAATGAAAGCCATCAGGGAGGGAGCTACAGAGATGGCTCAGGAAGTAAGAGCACTGGCTACTCTTCTGGAGGACCAAAGTTTGATTCCCAATACCCATAAGGCAGCTAACAACTGTCTGTAACTCCAGTTGCAGGAGATTGGACACCATCACACAAGACGTACATGCGAACAAAACACCAATGTACACAAACTACAAATGAATGAATAAATAAATATATGAATAAATAAATAAATGCCATAAGGGAGACTGGAGTTAAAGATGTAGGGTTTTCCCCAGAGCTGAGGAACCACTCTAATGCCCAGGTGCTGGGAACGCGGTCACTCTTCAGAAGTGAAGAAGACTGAGGATAGGTGGAAACAGAATCTGTCTGGACATAGGGCATGAAGGACAAGGCTTTCTATCTCACTTCTATTCTCATATTGTGAGGAGGTGACATATTGGAAGAAGGGTACTTTCACAAAAGTTAAACAGTTGCTGTGGACAGTGGAAAAGAGAGAAATGATAGCTGAGTTTGGGACTGTGGCGTTAGAGATTTTAACATCCTGGACAAGTACTTCTAACAAGTTCTATCCAACTGCCCTGTCCTAGCTTTACGGACATGCCAATCTAAGTAGCAAATTAAAACTATGCAGCTTATATTTTGTATCTAGGATTTTCCAGTTCTACTTCATGATGCTTCCTTCCCAGTGGCTATGTAAGACTGGGGTTCACCGGGTGGTGCTGGTGCACGCCTTTAGTCCCAGAACTCGGGAGGCAGAGACAGGTGGATCTCTGTGAGTTTGAGGCTAGCCTGGGCTACAGAGCAAGTTCTAGGACAGGCTCCAAAGCTACACAGAGAAATCTTGTCTCAAAAGATCTAAATAAAAGGGTGGGGTCCATAGTGGTTTGTAAAACTTAAATTAAGAACAGGGCAGGTGCACAGCTAAGAGGAGCCCAATAGGCCCTCAACCAACCTTATAACATCATGCATGAATCCCTAAACCATTCTACTCGAGCGATTTGCTAATGATGCTTACACAAGCAAGTTATCAGCCCCCAGAGTCCTTCCCTCATAGCCTTAGCCCATCACTGAATTCTCTAAAGGTACCCTATGAGTTGTTTCCTTTGTTGCAGAGATAATAAATACCCCTAAATTCTATTTTCTAAAGTCACCATCCCAAGTACAGCCCCTCAATAACTTAACAAGTCCCAACAGATACTATTTCCCTCAGAGCAGTGAGCTTACACCTCAGGCTTGGATACTGTCCAGATTTTCTCAATCTGTCAATTGTCTGCTTTGTTAACATAAGCACCCACGACCCTTGTCATGAGATGGGCTCTCGTCAAGTCATGTCGCCGAGCTGCAGGTGGGTCCCCCCAGAAGATTCGCTCTGACAGGTGCTTCCCAATAGCAGCAGCCCCTCAAATCTGGGCAGCGCCAGAAGAGGCCTGTTGACCAAGTCCCCTGTGCTTATGCTTCAGGGCATGAATGCCCCCTCTAGTAGCTGAGTCCTGGCCTCCAGGAACAAATCAGTCTAACTCATTTCAGGTAGGGAAGCTGCAAACTCCTCAGTCTCCCAAACATTTGGGGGGCATTTTTGGAACATACACCCCCTCTTTCTGCCCCCCAGCATTCTCTCAGCTCCTGGAGGAATGTAGACCCGTAGCTCTAGGCACTTGGCAAAGAAATGCATATTTCTTTTGGTGAACAAGCCCTCCAACCAAGCATTTACTTCCCGAGAGATAGATTCAGCACACAGTGTAGACTAAGAAGATATCAGTTGTGATGGCTTGGTGAGTAAAGAGCTTGGTATGCAAGTTTGATGACCTGAATTTGATCCCCGGATCCCACATAATAAAGGTAGAAGGAGAGAACCAACTGCATGAGGTTGTCCTAAGACCTCCATATGAATGCCATGGCATGTGTATCTTCACACACACACACACACCACCACCACCACCACCACACCACACACCAATGGAAGAAAGAAAAAGAAAGGAGGAAGGAAGACAATAGAAATGCACGTTTTTTTTGGTTTTCGAGACAGGGTTTCTCTGTAGCTTTGGAGCCTGTCCTGGAACTAGCTCTCTGTAGACCAGGCTGGCCTCGAACTCACAGAGATCCGCCTGCCTCTGCCTCCCAAGTGTTGGGATTAAAGGTGTGTGCCATCACCGCCCGATTTAGAAATGCACTCTTATGGCTGATTTTATTGTCAATTTGCCACAAGTTAGATCACCTGAGTAGGAAGCCTCACCTGAACAACTGTCCAGACTGCCTTAACTGATACAGGAAGACCCATCCCAAATTGTGGGGAGCACTTTCTGATAGCAGTCCAGATAAAATAGCACAGCAGAAGTAAGGTTATTTGCCTTTTATTTACTATATCCACTGTGTTGATTTACCCTATTGTTGCTGTTGCTGAGTGCCTCAGAAATCTTCCAGCTTTTCAGCACCAGCTTAGGACTGCTGAGACACCTAGCCTGGTGGAGTGAGCAACTTTTGGGTTGTTAGTATCTCCAGTAAGAGTCAGCCACTGTGGGACTATCCCAAACATTAAGGAATCCAGCCTCAAGCACCGAACAAGCCAGTAAGCAACATTTGCTCCATGGTTTCTGATTCAGCCCCTGCCTCCAGGTTCCTGCCTTGAGTTCCTACCATGACTTCCCTTTATGGATTGTGACTGGAATGCGTAAGTCAAATAGACCTTTTCCTCCCCAAGTCAGTTTGGTAAGTGTTTTATCACAGTGACAGGAAGTAATTATGGTATATGTCCTTCCACATCCATGAATCCTCACCACCAATCAAGACTGAAGCCAGATGCCACTTCCTGTCTGCAGCCTTCCCTCACGTTGGTGAGCAAATGTTTAGTTTCCTAAACAGATAAAAGTTTCACTGGTGCTTTGAGTTCATCCATTCAGTCCTTCAACTACTATTTATCAAGAATCCTCTGGAACCAGTCTCTTGTGCCAAGTGCTAGAACTCAAAAACTGAAAGTACAAATCCTGTACCTCAAAGAATCTTCCAAAGTAACTAAAGCTATATTCATATATGACCTAATATTAAAAACATATTGTATGTTACTATGGTTGTAACTCAGCAGCAGAGATCTTACAGAGCATGCTTGAGGTCTTGAATGTGAGCCTTAGTCCCACAGAAGTAAAATAAATAAATTAGGCTTGGGAGACAGCTCAGTCAGTTTAGTTCTTGCCTTGAAAGCATGAGAACCTGGCCTGAATCCTCAGAGCGAAGATTAAAAAAAAAATGCCAGTCCATTACATATGCTTGCAATCCCAACCCTAAGGAGATGAAAACACTCAGGTCCCCGAAGTTCACTAGCCAGCAAGCCTAGCTTAACTGGTGGCTCTAGGCCAATGAAAGATCACACCTGAAAGTAGATGGCAGTGCTGAAGATGACACCAGAGACGGTTTTCTGGCCTCCACTTGTGTTCCCACATACCCACATGCACCCACTCCCACACAAAAATGCACAAACATAAGTATATACACACGAAAATAAGTAAACAAAACCCTTAACTTTTAAAACTAAGAAAAGAACTAAAACTCCCAAGTTCATTTCTGAAGTTGTCTAATAGGTAGTGTAAGTGTTTAGAGTATGTATGTGTTCTTCTGCCTAAGAGTGCAGTAGTGTGTAAGTTCCCTAATTGGACTTAAGACCTACTCAACAAGAGGAAACTCTTGCCCGGTACTGCAAACCCAGCCAACTACCCAAGGCTAGTAAAGACATGGATGTTGGAAGACAACTATACCCTCTACTTTATTAAGCCAGAATAATCCCTAAGTGCATTCGAAATATTTGTCCATATACCCAAGTGTAGTCTTCATGCTCATTCAAGGAAACTTCTCTTACGGCAGATGGAAAGCTTCACAGAAAAGCACAACCAATCAAAATGCAGTGTTGTGGAGCTCAGTCCCAATGGATACATCTGCAAGACAACTCCAGCACCTAAGGCTTAGGGAGCTTTGTCAAAGAGAGGCCAGGAAGATCATAAGAGCCAGAGGATCAGGGAGTTGGCTGTGAGATGGTGTCTCTTGGTAATACCAGAAGATACACCTATAAAGTCTCACCAACATGACTGTGCAAACATGAGCTGAACAAGGAGAACACCAATAGGCATGCCAAAGTAGACACAGAAAGACCACAAGGCCTCATCCTACACAAAGAACTACAGGCAACTAAAAATTCTACATGAAGGAGTAGCAGCACAATTGGTTACTAATATTAAATGGTCAGTCCTGAAGTCATACATACAAGTAACATTATACAGACTGAGCAGGTGAACAGGTTGTATTCATATATTTAGGAATATGTGTGCATATATGTATATATGTGTGTATATATGCATGTAAGAAGAGACAATGAAAAATAGGGGCCATGATTTTGAAGAGAGCTAGGATGTATATACAGGATGAATTAAAGGGAGGAAAGGGAAGGGGAAATGATGTAATTTAATTATAATTATAATTCCCCCCTAAATCAAAGCAATAATACGAGTATGGGTTCTGACAGCTGGAGTTGAGTGTTTTGTTTTTCTTGTTGTTTGTTCTGGAGCCTGTGTATCTTAGGCAAGTGTAGGCCTACTGCTTAGATTTGACCCTCAGCTCTCTTACTCACTACTATTATGAACTTGGACAAGTGCCTTAACCAAGCTCCTATTCTTGCCTCATAGAACCTAGACATCCCCCAAAGCATTTTATCAGCAGGTTGCAAATATTGATTTTGTGACATCTTAACAGTCACAGGAATAAATGGAACTTAGAGTATAGAGGAATATTTGGTCTTTTTTACTTTGTATGAGACTTTCTATGTGTGGCTTAGCTTGCCCACTGAATTCTGAAGTCCCCCAGAGCAAATTCACCTGTACAAACTGCTAGAACTTGACTTCAGTGCCTTGCAAGCATCAGGTTCTCAATAAATATCAACTGGGCTATTTGTAAAAGGGTTTACTGGGATTTGGTTCAGCCCTTAGGGCACTCTAATTGGTATAAAAGTAACAGGAGTCTCTTAGACCAGCTCCTGAGGAGCTGTATTGGCTGCCATTAGAGGAAATGGCCACACAAGAATGAAGTAAATGCTGTCCCACTCAGAGGGGCCACATGTTCATGCAGGGCCTCACATTTGGCTATCTGGGCTTTGACTTCTCTACTTTCATGATGTAAATGTATTTTTAAGAGTTAATTACTTGATTCTGGAGTTCATTGAGTATACATCAGTGCTCAAAAATCCATCCTGGGAGCTGTTACTGTTTCTCCACTCCCTACCAATTTAATAAACTAATTAAAAAATAAAGGAGATCACTTTAAGGTTCATAAATGCAAGCAACTCATTTTTCCCCAAGGTCACATCTCATTTTATTGGACTTGTCATTGACCTACTATGCAATTTTCCAGAAATTCCTCAAATTTCTTAAATTTTGAGGCGCATGGTTCTGAAAAGAAAATGGTTTGAATGTTGAATGGTTTCCAGTATGAAGTCTTGGCAACTTTCTATTCTCAAAACTGGACTTTGAATAAATTCTAATAAATGCTGGAGATGAATAGCTTGCCTGTTGCCAGCTTCACTCAAGTATGTCATATCAAGTCATCTTAATATGTTTTTCTTTCCTACCTTGTGTATCACATGCCTAGCTATTACCTTCATGACTATAATTTTCAGTCTTCCATAATCTGGTTATAAAGTATTTTAAAAATAGGATTCTATAATATATGCACAACAGTAATTGAATTGCAAGTTACTTGAGTAAATTTATACTATGGAGTATAATTTTTAAAGAGGGCATGGATTAAAAGTGATGATTGGGGCTGGGGGTATAACTTCATGATAGAGTGCTTGTTTAAAATGTATGGGGCCCTGGGTTCCACCCCAGAAACATTCCTCAAAGTTAGAATTAGATGTAGCCAAGAATGTAATGTGTGCTCATGGACTGGGCTATTTTTTGGAAGTAAAGGAATCACAGAATTCAGAAAAGAAAATTAACTAGAAATCTTCCTACTATATAACTCTCAGGGATAAACTCTATTTATAAGATTCAACATTTCTCATGTATCATCATGGAGAAATAAGCATCAAAATCAGATATTTTTTGGCCCTTACACACACTCTCCTGTCATTCAGCTATTTTCTCCTAAGGCTGTTTATTACTGGAAGCACCTACTGTCTTCCTAAGGGCACTTTTGCAGGAGTACCTCTGTCCCTCCAGACATGGAAAACCTTGAGTGCTGAAGAGTTTATGGGTCTGGCTCACTAGTGTACTAGTGGTGTAACTGTTGTGGGACTAACCAACTACTTTTTGATTGAGGACCTCTCCATAGAAGAAGGGAACTCATGCTTGGCTTGGTAAACCTGGATTTGAGGGTCACTCCACAGAAGGGAACTCAGTCTTGGTTCTATAAACCTGGTCAAGAGTCCCTGGTTGAGAGGTCATAGGTCCTGGGGAAAGGGTTACCCTACTACTATTTTTTTTATTGAATGGTCACATCAAAGTTCCTAGTTACACTGCCTTCTTATTACTCATGTTTGTACCCATAAATTACTGTTGTCCACAGCCTTTCATCAGTGAAACTTCATACTGTATCAAGTGATGGGTAATGGAGAAAGCCCATAACTGGCCAAACTGCTGAGAAGGAGTGATAGCAGAATGCTTGGCCCTAAGAGGGACAGCTAGATCACATTTTCCAAGTCTCAGGGAACATCCCGGAAAAGGAGACAGAAATAATGTCAGAGTCAGGGAATGGGGAAATGTAGAGCAAAAAGATGTATTCTGGACACATCTTAAAAGTCATTACACTAAAGAATTTACTGCAGCTCTGGTTACCTCCACAAGACCTGCACAATATTGGGTCTATCAACACTTCATCATGGATAGGGAAGGAGCCCAAGAGGCCCCACCCCTCCCTGAGGTACTATTGATGGTTAATGGTTCTTAGAATCTTAGAACCATTTTCTTTTTTTTTTTTTTTTTTTTTTTGGTTTTTCGAGACAGGGTTTCTCTGTGGTTTTGGAGCCTGTCCTGGAACTAGCTCTTGTAGACCAGGCTGGTCTCGAACTCACAAAGATCCACCTGACTCTGCCTCCCAAGTGCTGGGAGTGATCCACCTGACTCTGCCTCCCAAGTGCTGGGATTAAAGGCGTGCGCCACCACCGCCCGGCTTAGAACCATTTTCATTAGAAGTATAGCTACTAGTAAGTTGCCTTGGCTCCAGTAAATAAGCTCCTGCCTAAGCTCAGGAGAGAAACTTTAGTTAAACTCAGTGTGTCCAACACAAAGAGAAGACATGAAAATAGGAAGAAAACTTGTGGAGAGGGGGGAGGTTGGAGGATAAGAGAGGAATGGGGAAACTAGAATTTATTATATACATGTATGAAACTATCAAGCAAAAAAAATTGAAAGGAGTTAGTGGATCTGGAAGCCGTTCTTTTTTCTTTTCTTTTTTCTTTGTCTTTACGAGACAGGGTTTCTGTTGTAAACTGCTGGTGTGGTCTGTTACCTGGTTACCCAAGCTCCGCCCACTCCCAACCACCACCACCACCACCACCACCACTACCCCTGCACCGAGGCCTCTTTCCCTTCTCTCTCCTTTCCCCTACTCCCCTTCCCTTTTCCCCCATAACCCACTAAATAAACTCTATACACCAGCTCTCTCTGCATGGTGTATCTGTCTGCCTCTCACCTGCCACGGTCTCCCACCCACCAAGGCCTCAGGTGGCCTGCCACTGTCCCTGTGGGACCATCACCCCTCATGCGACTGGCCTCAGGTCACACACTCTTTATAAATGATAACACTGGTGCATGACTTGACCAGGTTCTTTCCACATTCCCTCATACACATGGGCAGGTCGACTGAGGATGAGTGGGGACCCTGAGCATTGGACCATTTTCCAACATTCTGTGCCTGCTCCATTGCTGCAAATGGTAAGGTCCCCTTCTCCAAGTCAGCTTTAACTTACATTCATCTCTGGTTATTCCCCACAGCTGAGGACTGAGGTCTGGCTTCTCATTCCCAGACTGAAGTTTCTAGGCCGCTCAGAGTGGCTCCTGGTCTTAGGGTGGCCTTGACCTATGACTCTCGCTCTATTCCAAAGACATTTGCAGATACATAGCCATCAGTCCTCGCTTTTCTCATACTCTTGCCTTGGGGAATAGACCCAAAACTATCTGTCCAACCTCTCACCTACAAGCAGTTTTTTTCTTCTTTGTCTTTCACAAATATAAATCTTACCTGTTAAAAGCCAGTACAGTCAAGCTTAGACCCAGCTCTCTTGGCAGATCCTATACTATAGCTATAACTTATCTATACCCAATAAACAGCCCTCAAATGCTCAGAGATCTGGGGACTATGGCATTTAAATGTTTAATTATTAAAAGACTTTTCATAACAGAGAGACAGGTTGGCTCCTAGCAGCAGCACTATTTCCTCCAAAGAATACAGAAGACAGATGGACATAGAACAACGTCCATTCAAAATTCACTTCATCAAGTGAAAACACTAACTACTGGGCAGAAGTGCTTTTTATCTAAACCCTTGAAGATCTCCAGACATAGACAAAGAATCAAATGGAATCGACAGCCTAGCTGCTCAGGTCAAGGTAGGCTTGTCTTCCTACAGATTTCTTAACCTACAGGATCTTCTGGAGCCTGGCAGGCCCTGTTTCAAACAGCAGAAGACAAATACAGTCCTGATGTCCTTGTCCTCAACACTGAAGAATGGCTCTAGGTAGCCATTAAAGTAAGTCCTCTGTCATTTTTAATCAATAATTCAAGTAAAATTTTATCCTTCTCAAAGATCTCTGATGCAATTTGACAGCTGAGAGGTTTTGTCAGTTTAAAATGACAACCTCACCAAACAAATTTCAGTATAACTTCTTAACATGTTCTAAATACAAGGTGTTTTAAGATATGCAAATGCAAGTTCTTAAAGTGTGTACCTGCAAGTTATAAAGGTACGTGGACAAATGCAAGTCATCAAATTTCTCTCTCATGGTGACTTTTATAGTCTTAAAGATACTTTTCATTATGCAAAAATATCTGTCACAGCCATTCTGGTATAAATATGCTGCTGTTTATACAATGTATATGTCTAAAACTTATGTTTTCAAAAACTCAAAAAATTCTTCTGAGTTCCAGGGAGCCAAATTAAAAAATCCACCTTAAACAGATCAGATACACCCCTCTCAATTCCCTGATCGTAAAACATTTTTTTTTCCTTCCTAAACTTAACTTTGTCCTCTGCTCTGCCAACACCTTGCCAGGTCCTAGAAACACCAGACAGTTCTACAACACAAATTCTGAAGAGGAGTAAAGTGATCTCAGGATGTGACCAGCACCCAGCTTTCTCAAGCCCCCCAAGAAAGACTTTGACACTTACAAATAAGCAGGAAGCATTCTTGAGAATCCACTGTCCCAATTCCTTCAACCTGCTATGCCTAACTCTCTGCCTTTTTATTATAAGAAAAAGATGGGAATGTTGTAATATGCTTGCCTGGTCTGTCACCTGGGTATCCTGTCCCCTTTAACCTCCACCCACTCACAGCCTCTGCCTTTTCACTGAGGCAAGCGGATATCCCAACTCCTCTCCAGCACCCCCCTCCCGCCCTTCTTCTGGAGAGGTAGCTCCTGCCTCTCTCTCTTCTACTCTGCCTTCCCCATAACCCACTAAATAAACCTATACCCCAGCTCTCTCTGCGTGGTGTAATTGTCTGTCTCCCACCCTCCAAGGGGATTCACTGCAGCATCAGGTCACCCTCGGCATTTGCTGAGGCCTCGGGTGATCCACCACCCCTTGTGGGACCGGCCTTGGATCACCCTCTTTATAAATGATAACAGTTTCTCAGTAGCTTTGGAGCCTGTCTTGGAACTTTCTCTGTAGACCAGGCTGGCCTTGAACTCACATATATCTGCCTGTCTCTACCTCCTGAGTGCTGGGGTTGAAGTCATAACACCACTACCACTTGGCAAGCAAGCAGATCTTAACCAATGACAGAGAAACTACAGATGAATCCTTCACCTCCCTGGTCCCTTGTAGGGAGATCATTGAGGTATGTTCACCATGGTGTCCCAAGGCATCTTGACCAGAATGAGTGAGCTCCAGTGTGGCCTCAGTGAATGACTTGCCTTTTCCTAATCCAAACTCAAACCCTAACCATTGCCTGTTGCTGGTTACTTTTCTGTCCCTCACTATTTTCTAGTCCTTAACCAGTGTCCCTAGGGTCATCTCCGCACATACTCCACTTGTATCTGAATCCTTTGCAAAGCCTGCTTCTGAAGCCACCCAAATTAAGATAATCCATGGCTCTAAAATCCTAATTTGGGCCTTCTTTAAAAACCTGTATCCTTGACGACCAAGGGCTTCGCACATACTGGGCAAGTGATCTAGTGCCAAGACACCTTGTCAACCTCTGCAATGATTTAATACGTTCCCCCTCTGGCCTGCCAGACTACAATCTCTTGGGCTTTCCTTGCTTATCACACATAGCTCCCAGCTCATCCTTCGCCCTACAGAATTATGCAGATGTGTATTTCTCCCTGTTCAAATTCATTTGCTATTACCCCAGGATCTAAGCAAAAACCAAATCCCAAACTCTGGTAATCTAGCCCATAATGCCCCTAGCCCTTGACTCACAACACTCTTGAATGTGGTGCCTGCCCAGCTGCTACACATCCACAGACCAAAGAACTTTAGGGAGGAGGAAAAAAATCACGTGGTCATTAGACTTTTACCTTTATCCTACTTAACAGAAGTTCAAAGTACTTCGCTGCCCTTTCAAATTTACTGGAACTAGATTAGAAACAGCTTTGCTTCCCCAGGTCTTTCATTCCAGAGATAAGGCTTTTATCAGTTCCACTAGAACAAAATTCCACATATGAATGTCCTCCTATAGTTTCTAGAGCAGGATTTAGTTCCAGGAAGGAATTGAGACACTGATTTTCCAGCGGCTTTTCTACTGTGTTTAAAATCAGTCAATAGGCACTGTCGTGATAAAGGCATGACAAATGTACACAGAGAGGGAAGGAGGCAGCATCCTGTGTTGGACTGAGTAACAAAAGAAGCCTCAGCTCTGCTCTGGATCTATGCGAACCAGGCCAGTTGACAACGAGCAACTACTCTGACTGCCTGGCCCATCCCCTTCGGAGGCAGGAGAGCCAGGCCCCCTCCTACAGAAACAAACAAACAAATAAACAAACCAAGACCAGGCCACAAAATCCCTCCAATCCCAGGCCATCAAAATCTTTCCAATCCCAGGCCATCCTAGAAAGCTCCACCCTATCCCAAGAAACCCTATAAAAAGCCTGCCTCCTGTTCAATTCTTTGCTGCTTCTCTCCCAAGCTGAGGCAGCCAGCCTCTTGTGTCTTTCCCAACAAATCTTTTGTGTGAGGCTACTTTTCCTCTCAGAGCTGTGACACTTACAGTGAATGTCACCCATCAGAGCATAAGCTGAAGCCAGCCACATGTCCTTGCTTCTTGTAAAAATCTCTGCCTCTCCCTGCCAACCGGTACCTTCTTGACCTTAAGTCTGGATGCTTAATTTCGTCCTGGCCTCCTCCTGAGAAAAATAAATATTAAATGTGAAATGAAAACCACACATGTAATAATATTGGGATTAATGAGGTGCTGAATTGTATTCTTACTGTGCTATTGTTGGCAAGTATGATAGTCAGCTCCATTCCAAACTGTAGAACCATCTGGAAAACAAAACTGCTAGCCCAAAGCTTTGCATTCTCCATGTGGTGCTTACCTTGCTGAAGCCTGTGTATGGTGTGGTCCCAGGAATTCTGGAAAACCTTCACCAATAGCCCCTATACTTGATCAGCCACAAAGAGGAGGGAAGAGAGAAGAGGAAAAAAGGAAAAAGACAGAAATGGGGAAAAGAGCAAAACCAAACGATTGTTCTCACTTACCTGGCACCAGTGAAGGTAGCCAGGCAGAGCTCTCTGTAACAAATGTAAACTCTCATGGACTTCCAAAATCACCTGGTCCCCATTCAGTGCTAAAAGGGGATGTACATTTGATGAAGGCGTAAATCACAAACAATCCCACACCGGTTTGGAATTATGATTAATAGGATGGTATTTATTTAAAGGGGAAAAAACTTATAGATCACTGTCCCAGACAACAGCCCTCTGTGCAATCAGGAAGGAGTCTAGTCGCCAGAAGCGGAGCCGGAAGCAAAAGAGAGAGGAGAGGGAAGTGACCACTTTTTTAAAGGGAGAGAGACCACGCCCCAATGGGCTGGTATCTCAGCGGCTATTGGCTGAAGGAGCGGAAGGAGCTCCCGCAACATACATTAACCCTCATGGGTCCACTTTTTTCACATATCCAGTCCAGTCCTTCTGTAGAGAAAGTACCTTTAATCCCACTACACATGTGAAGAAGCCTTATTTTTGAAAAGTGACCTGGGCATGAAGGCATATGCCTCTAATGCAAACAGTTGGTAGACTAGAGCAAAAGATTGTTCCAATCTTAAGAAAACCTGGACTACAGAGTAAGCACTTGTCAAAACAGAAATTGGATGGGGCGGGGAGGGAACGGGGCAAGCAAATAGGAGGGAAGAAGAAAGGAAAGTGGAGGTGAGGAGAGAGAAGGAGAGGTGGGGAGAGACCAGTGGTCCATCCCAGTCACACAGCTGAAAAGCCAGAGTTGAGAGCAAGGCTTCCTAGCTCTGGCTCCAGTAATCAGTGCAACCATCACGGGTGTTCGCACCCTTAGAAATTCAAGAATGCTTGCTAAAATGTGCTGTTTCTATTGTGCTTTGTGGTAGATGGAACTGAAAGTTGGAATTACCCTTGTAAAAAGCAATTTGTACTATGTAATAGAACCCTTTAAACATTTATACCTTGTGACTATAATTTCACTTTTATGACTCTTCCCTGAAGCTATTACCAGAGGTACAAATGATTGCTAGAGATTTATGCAAAAAATGCTTATTATTGTAATATTAGAAGGGTGAAATGCTGTCTAACCTGCCCCCTCTGCAGGGAACTGGCCTCGTCAGTACAGCAGAGGTCCAGTTAGGTCAGCACAGAGACTTTCGTGTTGTGCATTCTCACCTTCTGAGTAGCGATGTGAAATAACTAATACACGTGGACCCTGAAGCAATAAAAGCTTTAACTTAAGCCCACAGCTTGAGATCTATACAAAATCTATACAGAGGGCTCTTGGAAGATGACTCGGTGGTTATGAGCACTTGCTCTACTTACCAAGATCCTGGGTTCAGTTCTCACACCTGCGTGGTGGCTAACAGCTGTAATTCCAGGTCCACGGACTTCAGTGTCCTCTTCTGGCCTCCAGGAGCATCAGGCATGCATGTGGAACACATATGTATACTCAGGTAAAACGCTCATACAGAACAAATAAAAATAAATCTTTAAAAAGCTGGACAGATACATCAGGAAGGTTTATTTAAAAGGAAGTATATTTTCAGATAGGGAGAATTAATCAGATATTGAGAGTGAAAAGGTTGAATTAGCAATAAAACTTGAGATTCTAAGAGAAATTACTGGTACCGCATAATACAACACTAGTGATGGAGGGGCATTGTTTGTGCATGCAGAGAGCCACCGCTCTAATTTCTGTACAGGTCACTGCAGCGATAACTCATCTGTGATAGTTGATATGGATTGCTGATTTAACTGATGTAGAATCACCTAGGAGACAATGTCTGTGAGGGAATTTCTAGGTTAGGTAAGTTTCTGGGAAGAGCCACACTAAATGTACAAATCCAACAGGTTGGGATTCTGAACTGAATAAAAAGGAGAAAGCAAGTCGAGCACCGGCACTCATATCTGCTTCTGAACGGTGGATTTAATGTGAACAGCTGCTTCAAGCTCTTGTTGCCATGATTGCCCCTACCATGCTGCCCTGTACCCTCAAACTGCGAGCCATAATACTCTTAGGTTGCTTTCGTAGGGTGTTTTGTCATAACTAATTCACAGCCCAGCACAGAATGTATCAAGTATGAGTATGTTGCTGGGTGATGGAAGGAGGTAAGGACTGGTCACACTGACTATCTTAGAATTTTCTCTTCTGCGTGTAGAGGCTGACTGAGTCAGAGATCCTTCTCAAAGAGGACTAACAAGGCTGGACTCGAACTCAGAGATACAGAAACCAACAGAGTACTGCAGGTCAAACTGACATCACAGGGAACTAGAATTTGTAAATGGATCTTACAACTTATGCAATACAGATATTCATATTATACATATTTTCATCACTACACACAGACTACAGGACCTGGGCTTTAGGATTTATATCGCCCTCCTTCTTCTCTTCCTCCTCTCTTCCTTTTTTCTTTTTCTCCCTCCTTTCTCTCTTTCTTTTTTCTATCTTCAGAGTCTTTCTGTGTGACCCAGACTGGCTTGAATTTATGATCCTCCTGTTATAGGCTTCCAAGTGCTGGGATCACAGGGGTGTGTTGTCTGGCCTGACTTCAGGTTTTAGCTCATATGGCACATTTTGCCCACTCTTTTCTGATCTATTTAATCTTCTGAAACAAACTCCTCCCAACATTCCACCCAGCAGCTCAGCAACTCCAGCTTTGGCTCTCTTCTTGATCTGTATTACTGCTGGCCATCCTTCTTCTGCCCTTGGCTGCTGGTTAGACTACTCCCTTGGGTGAGGTGTGAGTTCCACCATGCACAGCCAGTTTTGTACTTCCTATGGACACATACAAAGAAAGATGTCATAGCAATAAAATAAATAATGTATAGAAGGAGTTGTTAGTGGGATGGATATAGTCTTAAGCAGGCATATAAGATTTTAAAATTCTGCATATAAACATCATGCTTTTCATAATCAAGTGCATTGCTAACATCAGAAGAAAAATAAGAATGACATATTCTAAAACCTTAAAGTAGGTAGTAGGTGTTATGCATGACTTATTTCATTTTTACTTAACTTTTTTATTTTCTGTGAAGTTGAAAGCATTATTTCACACTTACAAAAGAGAGCACTAAAATATGCTCCTTTTCTCCCTCCTGGGGCTAAGAAGTGTAAAAAGCATGCTGTGCACACATCTATTAAATTTGGGTTGAAAAATAGATGAAATTGGCTTAAATGTTGCTAACGCCATCCATCTGGTTTAGCCGCATTGAATAAAAATCAGTAGGTTTCTTACTTTATCCTTAGCTTAGATTGTCAGTGCTATTATACAACCTCAGAAAGAGAAATGAGCTCCTCTGTATCTGCAAGACTGAGATGATGCTATCCAGATACAGGCGTCCAAAGGGAATACTTGTATCAAAAGGGGCAAGTGAATGTTAGAGAAAATGCTGTTCTGTTCTTCAGGAGCTCTCAAAAATAGCACATCAACACTAAACAGTATCCCCCTCCAGTTGCAAAAGTACCTCCAGTTCTCATTTATGATATCTGAACCTTGAGTCAAACATTGATCAGTAAGCCAAATGTGATCAAGATGGGTTTTTTTAGATTTTAATATAAGCAAGAATATACATTTATACTTTAAAGTCAAAATTTATACTATAACCTTTTCTTTTTATTAAGATGGCAGGAATTTCTTTTGTACTCATATTTCTGCTCTCATTTTCTCTTTAGTCTGGGATCCATCAATATCGATGTATGAAGTTTTTCATTGTTTCTCTGCATGAAGATAAAAAAGATATATTCAATTTTTCTTCCACCATTACTGGCGTGATAATTTTAACTGCATCTGCTTCCTCATTTCTGCCTACACATAGTAGTCACTGGACATTGTAGATGCTTGTTGACAATGTAAGAACTGGCCTTGGTGTACCTTACTGTTTGTCTCTTTAAAAAAAGAAGCAGTACAGGGGGTGTCGAAACTGACATTGCTGCAGGTGCTCCCAGACAGCAGGAGATTCATCTGGCAAGAAGACACTGTTGGAGTTACCAGAAGCTGACCCAGACAATGTGCTGCCATGAAAACTACTACATGCAGACTATGGACAAAAGAAAAGTTTAGAATAGACAAAAGTGTAACATGAACGGTCCTGTTTGTTGGGAGCCATTTGTAACATGAGGGCTGGCTTGTTTGTTGGGGTTTTTGTCCCACCTGGTACCCCACAACTGTTTAGTCCCAAAGAAAATCACAAATAGGTCTCCATAAATTATAAGCTGATTGGTCCATTAGCTCTAGCCTCTCACTGGCTAACTCTCACATCTTGATTAACCCATTTTTCTGATCTATGTTAGCCATGTGGCTCAGTACCTTTTTCAGTGGGGCAGATCACATCCTGCTGCTTCGGTGATCTAAGCAGGAGTGGGAGGAATCAACTTCCTCCTTCCCAGAATTCTCCTGTTCTCATTGCATCATGTCTGGTTTTCCCGCCTATACTTCCTGCCTGGCCAATCAGCGTTTATTTAAAACATGATTGACAGATTACAGACAATTCTCCCACACCACAAAAGCATATGCAACTCAATCTATAGCCACTATTGCTTTATTGAAAAAATGAGTTGGCTTAGAATGGACTCGAGTGGCTGGACATCGATGCCTCTTAGCTTTGGGAAATGAAATACTCCATCATTCCTCACATGAATGTTCATGAAGAGAAAGTGGCTTGAAAATAGATTGATAGTTTGACAACAAATAAGACTATATCAAGACCTCACAAAAGAATATAGAGCACACCATACGTTATATCCCCAAACCTACCAGCTACACAGCTGTAGATGACATGGGCCATGAAGTAAAGCATGGAAATAACAAGCACACAGTTAAGAAAAAAATCCTCCTTCTTAGAAACCACCAGATTCTCCCATGTTATGTTAGGTTAGAATACTCCTAATAAGACCCAGGAAGCTGTCAGATCCTCAGAAGTTCCTAAGGACTACAGATAGTTCCACAAATCTGGGAAGTCAACATAGTCCAGCCACAGAGGTTCCCTTAAATCGCAGGCACAGTGCAAAGAGTAGAGGTAGTGGAAGTCAAGAAGACAGTGCATGCAGTTGTCCAGGCTGCCACCTGCACCATTCACTATTGGACCAGTTGCTACTAGCCCAACTCCCCTTCTACCCCCTTCAGCACCTTCAGTGGATTATGAATATGAAGAAGTTTTAGCCGTTCAGTATTGTGATCCATGTACAGGTAGGTGAGGAGTCTCTGAAAACCCTTGGGAACTATACCGAGAAAGTTGTTACAATATACGACTACAAAAGAGTCATAGACGAGCATTTAAGGAACACATAGTAGTTTATACTATAAAGAATGATGGAGCTGGAGAGATGGCTCAGTGGTTAAGAGCATAGCTGTTCTTGCAGAGGTCCTGAGTTCAATTCCCAGCAACCACATTGTGGCTCACAGCCATCTGTAATGAGATCTGGTGCCCTCTTCTGTCATGTGAGCATACATGGAGGCAGAATGTTGTATACTTAATAAATAAATCTTTTAAAAAAAAAAGGAATGACCATAGCTGTTATGAAGGGGTCTGCAGTAGAATGACTGCTACATCTATTGTGCACTGCGTTAATTTCTCTTTGTTTTCCTTTAAAGTTCATTCTTACTATTAGTTGTACCGTGGAACTGTTGTGGCTAATGGACTAAATGGGCCCATGTCTTCGGGACATGCTATTTTATTGGTATATTTGAATGTCTGCTTATAAGCATGAATCTTTGAGACAGCTTGTGATGTGCTAAACAGCAGTTTTTACAAGAAGCTGTACAAAACTGATTATGCTTGTGCACTTACACAGGGATAACTTTATAACCATCCTAAATATTCTGGGGGTGGAGTGTATTATAGTGAACAAATCATGACTCAGATTGTACACTAGTGCTAATGAATGTCAGACTAATATTGAAATCAATAAGAAAATGTAAATCTTGGCACTGGTCATGCTTATTATTTAGATTCTCATTAAAAATATATTTGTAGATAGGCATGATGGCACATGCCTGTAATCTCAGTGCTTGAGAGACAGAAGCAGGAGCAACAGAGTTCAAGCCCAGCTTCGGCTGCATAGTGAGTTCAAAATCAGTCTTTACTACAGGATACCCTATCTCAAAATAAATAAATAAATAAATAAATAAATAAATAAATAAATATCAAAATCTACTACCAAAATGGTGTTTAAGAATATATAAAAATGTATGCATTGAAGGCCTGGGAAGCTGCTGTGGCTCAGTTGGTATTAACTGCAGAAACATGAGTAGCTGAGTTTGGATCCTCACCCCCACCTTGAAAAGCCAGGTGCAGCAGCACATACCTCGGATCCTAGCACTGGCGAGGCAGAAATGAGAGGATTACTGGGACTTGTTGACCAACAAGCCTAGCCACACTGCTAAGTTCTGAGTACAGTAGCAGCCCCTGTATCACAAAATAAGATGTGTGCCTTCAGTACTGGATGTCCCTAACAAGACAACAATGCCTGTTGGTCAGTAAAGGGAGTGGAGATTCACCACACTGGAAACCATTTCAGGGAACAGCATCTGCTTTATCACACACGAGCAACCATTTGTATAGTGGAAGCCTATTGACTGGGATTGGTTAGCACACTGCTTCAGATTGGACAGTGAGCGCTCATACCACTAAAGTCTAGGTGGAAGAAGCACATAAAAGGAGATGTGGAGAGTGCAGACTTGTGAGCCGGCCAGTTATCAACTGCTCATGCTAATTCAGAATTTAGTGTCCTGTGTGGCGGCGCAAATGAATGTAGACAGATTATATAGATATATACAGCTTTAATAAGGAAATAAACTTACAGGACCACAGGTTCCCGCGGTGTACCGGAAAAGCGGAGCAAAAGAAAAAGGGCTGCTGGGCTCACGCCCGGCAGATTTATCCGTAAACATTAGCCCGAGGCGAACACGCCCCCAATGGGTGGGGCTATGTCCCTACATCTCCCCCTTTTGTCTAAATAAGATAGAACCAAACCAAATACAACTATATACAATAATAACAAATAATAAATATAACAAACAATATTGAGGACAAAACTTTTGCTAAACATTCTATCTCAAGGAGTCTAAATAACATAGAGAGTAACTACAATTATATAATCTTCAACTCCGTCAAAGATCTGAGAAGGGAATAAATATCACTTAACAATCGAGAGATATCCAAAATGTGCAACAATTGACAGAGACAACTGACTACCTGGGCAATCACCCAAAGTCTCGTTTGCAATGTTGAGTCAACCAACTTTGGCTAAGGCCTAACATAACTGGCATACCATTATTAAAGGCAAGGAACTTTCTTAGGACTATCCTACCCTGTCTTGGCAAGATAAGACAATCCTGTTTCATCCACTTAGGGATATTCTGTATCTTTGTCAGAAGTTGAGGTATGGGCTTTTCTTAACCCAAAGGCCAGTTCTGCCAAGAAGACAAGCTCCCAGTGGAGTGTCTTTGGTGCTCAACGTTCTCTCGGGAGTAGAGTGGTGTTGCCAGGAGTAATTGTGTCTCTTTGGCATAGAAATTTTAGGTTAGATTAAAGGCCATTTTCTACAGCTCTTCGAAGAGGCTGAAGATCATACTATCTATACTAAATATAATCTCTATGTAACTAAAAGACCTGATAAACTTAAAAATAAATATGACAAACATATAATTCTCAATACCTATCTAACTTTGAAGACTAAAATAATAAACAACTGTGCAATATATGAAGACAATGATCTTCAACTGTAAACAATGTCATAGTATCAGAGGTAGAAATGTACAATGTAATATGGTAGATGTATCAATACAATATGGACAAAGTTATAAGCATACTCATACAAAAATAGAGGTAGGAACACTCATATTCAATATTTAACATATCAATATACAAGAAACAGTACCAGTACAATTTTCTATAGACAGTAATTCACAAATACCAATCATCCCAAAAAACCAGTTACCCCCTTCTTCTTCCTCTTCTTCTTCTTCTTCTTCTTTTTTTTTTTTTTTCAAAAAAAAATATCACCCCATCCCCTCAACCCTAAACCAACCATTAAAAGATGTCCCCAACCCTGAGGGCAAACTCTGTTGGGAGAGGGGATGCCGTCCTCTAAGATTGCTTCTAGCTGACATGGGGGCGACGTTCTTCTTAGGGGGTCCTGTGAAAGCAAATGATGGTAAAATTTCCAAATTAACCTTTGACCTAAGAAAATTGTAACTAGTCTCAGAGCGTTTTGAGAAGGTCCGACCAGAGTGTTGTCAAAAATGTGCACCATTCGAAATTGTCTCTTGTAGTTGGTACCAAAAAAGCAGGTCTAATATTAGCGCTTTAAAAAAAAAATCATGACGTCATAAAAACCAGATGGAGTTGATGTTGTGGGGCCCCATCTTCATCCTGGAAACTTCAAAGATTACTGTAGGAAAATTTGTTGCTTGTTATGGGAAATTTAAACATTAACAACAAGGACATATACTGACATATAAAGAAAGACACAGATATGAGGAAAAGCAAAGAAAGTTTAAGACATATATATATATATATATATATATATATATAAATTAATACTTACAGAACAAGTCCCTCCATCAGTAATTAAATATTAGGGGTACCTTAAATTCTTTGAAGATGGGTATTTTCCTGTGGAGATAAGAAGAGAACCCTGCCCCCAACCTATTTGTATTACTTACCATCAGTATGATTGCCATCCATGTGATTGAATTGTTATTTATCTTTCCCAACTGGCTTCTCTTCATCAAAACGAACCTTTATCAATTTTGATGGAATCCACAATTTTTCCTCACCTGTGGAGACAAGAGCAAATCCCCTTCCCCAACGCAGCACATCTCCTGGCTTCCATTGTGAGGTCAGCACATCCTTGAAATAAACTGGTTGATTTAGTTCAATAGACTTTTCCATTATCCAATGTCTTTCTGCAGCCGATGTTCCCTTCTCATTAGCGTTGAGGAAATTCAAGGTTAACAAAGCATTATGTAACCTATTTCTGGGGGTGTTTTCCACCCCTTTCTGTTTGTTCAACATATCCTTTATAGTTCGATTTGATCTTTCTATGACTGCTTGACCTGTAGGATTGTATGGTATACCTGTAACATGCTTGATATTGTAATAATCAAAAAACCGTTTCATTTTCCTAGAGACATAAGCAGGACCATTATCTGTCTTTATTTGTGTAGGTATACCCATGATAGCCATGACTTCTAATAAATGAGTGATAACTGAATCAGCTTTTTCTGAACTTAAAGCCGTTGCCCACTGAAAGCCTGAATACGTGTCAATGGTGTGATGAACATATTTTAATTTGCCAAATTCTGCAAAGTGGAACACATCCATCTGCCAGATTTCATTCCTTTGGGTGCCCTTTGGATTAGCCCCTGCAGGCAGTGGCGTTTGGTTATAGAAAGAGCAAGTAGGGCATTTCTTTACAATCTCCCTAGCTTGTTGCCATGTAATAGAAAACTCTTTCTTCAAACCTTTGCTATTAACATGATGTTTTTTATGAAATTCAGAGGCTTGTAGCACACTACCAATCAATAATTGATCAATTTCTGCATTACCTTGTGCTAGAGGACCTGGCAGACCCGTATGGGATCGGATGTGTGTTATGTACATAGGGCAAAGCCTGTTCCTAATCAAATCTTGCACCTGGATAAACAAAGAGGTTAGTTCTGTATCATCAGGTATAAATTCAGCAGTTTCAATATGTAAAATAACTCTTTCTGCATATTGTGAATCAGTAACTATATTAATAGGTTCTTTAAAATCCCTTAGCACCATAAGAATGGCATATAATTCTGCCTTCTGGACAGAATCATAAGGACTTTGTTCCACCTTACCCAAGTCTTCTGATTTGTAACCTGCCTTCCCTGATTTATTGGCATCAGTATAGAACGTACGGGCTCCAGTTATTGGAGTATCACGGACGATTCGAGGAAGGATCCAAGAAGTTCTCTTTATGAAGTTAAGCCTCTTGCTTTTTGGATAGTTGTTATTAATGTCTCCCAAGAAATTAGCACAAGCTCTTTGCCATGGTTCATTATCTTCCCATAATTTCTTTAGTTCATCAGCAGTGAAAGGCACTATAATTTCTGCTGGGTCTATGCCTGCTAGTTGACGAAGTCTCAACTTGCCTTTTATAATTAACTCAGAGACTTTTTCTACATAAGTTTTCAGTTTCTTACTTGGTTTATGTGGTAAAAAGATCCATTCCAAGATAATATCATCTCTCTGCATTAAAATTCCTGTAGGGGAAATTTTTGATGATAGTATGACGAGAATACAATCGAGCTCTGGATTCACCCTGTCCACATGTGCCTGTTGTAATTTTTCCTCAATCATCGTCAGTTCCTTTTCTGCTTCAGCTGTTAATTCTCTGGGACTGTTTAAATCTTTGTCACCATCCAAGGTTTTGTTCAAATGAATTATTAGATCAGGTGTTATCCCAATAGCTGGCCGTAGACTGGAAATGTCCCCTAATAGTCTTTGAAAGTCATTAAGAGTCCGTAGGCGATCTCTCCGAATTTGTGCCTTTTGTGTCTTAATTTTTTGTAAACCTATTTTATAACCTAAATAATTAACAGAATCTCCCTTCTGAATCTTTTCAGGAGCAATTTGCAATCCCCATTTTGGTAAAAGTATTTTTATTTCTTCAAACAATCTGTTCAAGGTATCCATGTTTGAATCGGATAACAAAATGTCGTCCATGTAATGATATACTATCGATTTGGGAAATTTCTTGCGTATTATTTGCAATGGTTGATTCACAAAATATTGGCACAGGGAGGGGCTATTTAACATACCCTGGGGGAGGACGGTCCAGTGGTACCTCCTCGAAGGTTGAGAATTATTATAAGTAGGCACTGTGAAGGCAAATTTTTCTCTATCTTCTTTTTGTAAAGGTATAGTGAAAAAACAATCCTTTAAATCAATAACTATGAGAGGCCATCCTTTTGGCAATAAAGAGGGCAAAGGAATTCCAGATTGCAGAGGGCCCATAGGTTGAATAACCTTGTTGATAGCCCTGAGATCTGTCACCATTCTCCATTTACCTGATTTTTTCTTAACCACAAATACAGGAGAATTCCAAGGGCTGGTAGATTCTTCTATATGTCCAGCATCTAATTGCTCTTGTACCAACTGTTCTAAAGCCTGTAACTTTTCCTCAGCTAAAGGCCATTGCTTTGTCCATATTGGTTTCTCAGTCAACCATTTTAAAGGCAAGGCTGTTGGTATCTCTGAAGGGACATCAATTGCTTGTTCTTGTACAGCCCGAATGGCCGGTTTTCTCCGTTTGTAATATCTTTTAATATTATCCCCAGAAATATAGGCTCTAGAAGTAGCAGGAATGTTAATTTGGGTATTCCATTGTTGTAATAGGTCACGACCCCATAAATTCATTGCAATATTGGCTACATATGGCCTTAATTTTCCTATTTGTCCCTCTAGTCCTATACATTCAACCCATCTCGTGCTCTGCCTTACTCGAGATAGGGTTCCAATTCCCAGGAGCTGAACATTTACATTCTGAAGAGGCCAATATGGATGCCAAGATTCTGGGGTAATGATACTTACATCCACACCTGTGTCCAGCAGGCCAGTAATAAAAATGCCATTTACACACACTCTCAGCTTTGGTCTTTGGTCATTTATAGAAGTTTGTCAAAACACACGGAACTCATCTTTCTGATCATTATTGCTTGTAACAGTAGGCATGGGGCTTTCTAATTGTCCTGACGAGTCACGTTCTCTGTAGTAACTGGAAATGACTGAACCATGTTTGCCATGGGGGCCTGTGAGGCCCCCCCTCTCACGTTTCCCGTCTGTATCAGGTTGCCTTGTCTATCTCTTGTAGACCTGCACTCATTCGTCCAGTGTCTGCCCTTTCCACATCTTCTACATAAACCTGAAGGCTGAGTCCTCCTATTTCTGTTATTTCTAGAAGATGCATTATTATTATTTCTGAAAATCCGTTGTCTACAATTCCTTTTCATATGACCCATTTTGCCACAATTAAAACATTTGGTATTCTGATGTCTCCTTTTACCATTGGAAATTGCTTCTTCTACCCATGCTTCAGTGCCATAGTCAAATGTATCAACATCTAGTGTATGCAAGACCCATTCTTCTAATGGCGCTGATCTGAGCTTTAAAGGTCCCAAAATCCTTTTGCATTCCACATTTGCATTTTCATAAGCCAAAGTCTCGATCATTATACGTCTTGCTTCTGGGTCAGATATCCCTATTTGTACAGCTTTAGTTATTCTTTGTAAAAAGTCACTAAAGGGTTCTCTTTGACCCTGTTTAACTCTGACAAATGATTCCATCCTCTGTCCTGGGTCTTGCACCCTGTCCCAAGCCCTTAAGGCTGCTGTAGTACACACAGAGAGTATGTTTTCATCCAAATTAGCTTGTTCCTGAGGCTCAGAAAATAGCCCCTCTCCCAAAATTTGATCTATGGAAATCTCAATTCCCTTTGCTCTTTCTTGCTGTTCTAAAAGTCTAGCCTCTTGCCTGAATAAGCATTTCCATTTCAATTGCGTTCCACTCTCAAGGACAGCAGAGCTCAGTTGAAACCAGTCATTGGGCGTGACCTTATTCGTGGTAGCCCAAGATCTTAGCATCTCTTTAACAAAAGAGGCATTCATTCCAAAAGTCATTACAGCCTGTTTAATTTCTTTGAGATCATTCATACGGACAGGTTCCCATGTATCTTCCTTGATGACCCTAGGGTTTCTGGAACCAACTACTTTCTCAGTTGTTACAACTGGAAAGGCAGGTAGAACTGTAGGTAGAGCTTTGTGGGAATTGTCCCGGAGGGATTTACCCACAGATTTAGTTAAAATATGCCTTTCTACCTCTTGCTCTTCTTCCTCAGAATTTAGAAATTCCTCAATCTTTTCAATTCTATTCACCATTGCCTTCTTTAATGTCTGAATCTCCTGTCCAGAATTATGTTCTAAAGCCTTCATTGAGGATTCTAAAGTATGAAGTTTGTCCATTACAGATAATGTCTCATCTTTGGACATAATTTTTATAGCATATACCGTGCCTTCTTGTATAGATAATCTTTCTGTCAATCTGTCATAAGCTTTAGACAAAATCCGATTGTCATATTCAGCAGTTTTGATTCTCTCAGTTAATGTTTCTGTTCCTACTGAAAGGGACTGAAGCTTACGATCCAAATCAGCTGTTCCTTCTTCCACAGTAATGAATTTCTCCTTAATATCAGCCGTTAATGTTTCAGAAAGGGACTGAAGCTTACGATCCAAATCAGCTGTTCCCTCTTCCATAGTAATGAATTTCTCCTTAACATCAGCCTGTACCTCTTCTAAATTTTTTTCAGTTTGTCGAGTTGTGTTAAACAAAGATCTGTTCTCTGCCTGGAGAACTTCAAACTGATTTTTGAGAAGATTGTTGTCATTCTCAATTGTTTTTAAGCGTTCAACCTCGTCTCGTAAAGACTTTATCATATTTCTATTATCAAACCATACAGTACCAAGGAAAACTACGAATCCCAGAAAGATCCATATCTGTGGGCTGACAGACACTTCTTGTAAAATCTCCCACATGGTACACCTGAAAAGGCTGTTAAAGTCTTGAATGGTAATGTTTTCAGACATTTTTCTTATTTATAAAAGAAAATTATGTACCTGTAATGAAGTTTTCCTGCCAGTGGTGGCTAAAGAAATGCACCTGAGTCCACGTGGTCTAAGCCAGAGCCGGTCTGAAACAATTAACTCAAAACAAAAATTATTGTACTGCCTGTTAAGGGAAGGGGTTGGTGGCTTTTACTTCAAAACCGCGGGTGCTTCACTTAAATCAGGCAGTGAGGGTTTGGAAGAAGCAGGGAGCTATTAACTGCTCTGTGGGGGGTCGCTGCTCTGCAACTGTAGTGGCCTGGAGTGGGGGAAGGGAAAGCTAGCAGGGAGCGAGCTGTAAATCGCCTTCCTGAGCTCAGGCAACTAGCCGGGAAAGGTGGAGCTTGCGCCCCCCCTATGCCGGGTCGGGGGCAAAATAGCCCGACGTTGGGACGCCAAATGTGGCGGCGCAAATGAATGTAGACAGATTATATAGATATATACAGCTTTAATAAGGAAATAAACTTACGGGACCACAGGTTCCCGCGGTGTACCGGAAAAGCAGAGCAAAAGAAAAAGGGCTGCTGGGCTCACGCCCGGCAGATTTATCCGTAAACATTAGCCCGAGGTGAACACGCCCCCAATGGGTGGGGCTATGTCCCTACAGTCCTGACTCCAGGAGCGTGGTGTGCCATGCTTCTTATTTAGAAGCACAGTGTGCCAAGTATGCTGGTCGCAAGGTCATGTTTGCATCTTCTCCGACAGGTGAGTGAAGACACCCAGAATCTAGCTCTCTCTGGCCTGTATGTACACACACACACACACATACTCATGCATGTACATACAAACACGCACACACACAAATACACACATATATATACATGCACACACAAAAAATGTGCTTTCAAATACACTGAAATATTCCAAGATGATTCTAATTTACACAGCACTTATCTAGAGTACTCATACCTGCTTGAGTCTCTAAAGTCTCCACATAAAATAATGAATAAAATACAGGATTATTCATAATACTATCATTTGTATCTAAATTTTTAATGAGTGAATTTTTATGGTAATTTTTCCACTGATAAAGATATAAGTGCACCACAGAGCTTTGTCCTTTCCTTCAAGTGATTTATTTAAAACACATATACACACACAAAACATTCACTGCAGATTCATGGTTCTATTTGCTCTATCTATTAACTTGAAAAAACATTTTAACCTGGTTTTAGTCTGTCCCAACAATATGACAAATTTTTTCAGATTTAAAGACTGAGATGGTTATTTACAAGTCAATCTACTGAATTTCTGTTTTGAAATACCTTTTGAAGCAAAAATTAAACATGCCAAATGAAAGTCATCTTTCTGTAGGTGAAATTTTTTTCAAGGAACAAGGGTTGGAGAGATGGCTCAGTGGTGGAGTGTGCTCATTCCTGCAGAGAGCCTAGCTTCGGCTCCTAACATCCACTCTGTGGCTAATAATAATCAGCAGCTCCAATTCCAGGGGCTCTGATGTCCTCTTCTGACCTCCTAGCATATTTGGCATGCACATGGTGTACATATATATATATGCAGACAAAACACTCATATGCATAAAATAAAATAAATATTTTAAGAGTTCTCAAGAAATGCCAGAATAGCCCTCCAGTTTATGTTGGATTGGTGTACATTGGTTCAGTGAAAGGCAATTATACATTATCTATTATATATTGTAACATGGATACAATCTATCGGTAAATAGCACCATTTAATCCATTACCTAGTAGTAACAATATATGACTTTAAAAAAACCGAGGCAGAAGATAAGCCTGCCTCAACTGAAGGGAGGGTTAGAGGATTTGGTCTCATTCTTGTGTATAATTTTACACTGCTTAAGATATTAAAGTAGAGCATACAAATGTGGAGTTCTATATAATGAGGATTTGTTTGTATTTGTATTTTTATAGTTGTGTGCTGGATATAAAAACTTTCAATAGTGCACTGAATGGAGAAACTAGTGTAAAACATGTGTTTCTGAAAATTAAAGATAATTGTTGCCACCAAATCAATATGAATGCTCTATATTCATTTTTATCTTTGGTCATTTCAAAGCACTATGATCATCTTGATATCTTCTGCTTTTATTTTTAATTTTTGAGACAAGGGCTCTAACTTAGGCCACCTTCACATTCTCTGTATAATGGAGACTGATCTTCCTAAGTACCGGGCTTATAGGCCTGATTAATGTGGTGCCATGGATCAAGCCCAGGGTCTCCTAGATGCTAGGCCAGTGCTCTACCAACTAAGCTACATTCTTAACACCTGCTTTTCTTTTTTTTTGAAATGGAATGCTTATTTAATTGTTCTGCTTTGTAATTTATTTATTTTATTTTATGTATATGAATACTTGTCTGCATGTATATTATGCACACCATGTATATTTCTGGTATCTACAGAGGTCAGAAATGGCCATCGGATTCCCTGAAACTGGAGCTCTGGATGGTCATGGGTGCTGGGAGACATATCTGGGTACTCTGAAAAAGCAGTAAGCGCTGTTAACTACTCAGCCATCTCCCCAAACCTCTCTTAAATCATATAGAACCAGTTATCTAAATTTTACCTATTCTTCTTTTCTCCTGTAAGATTTGGATGCCGTAAAATACAACCAATGTGGATTTAAGTAAATATGTTTACATTTTCTGACATTCACTCCTATAATGAAATAAAACAGACCATTTGAATTAAATCTTTCAAATGCATTTATTTAGTTATTTATGTATTTATTCGGGGAGATGCACAGGACAGCACACATGTGGAAGTTAAAGAGCAACTTGTGGGCAACAGTTCTCTGTTGATCAAACTCCAGTCCCCAGGATTGACAGCAAGTGATTTAACCAACTGAGCCATCTAACTGGTCCAAATCATTTGAATTTTAATGTTGATTATTGCTTGTGTAGTAACTTTATGTGCAGGTATTAACAATATAACTAATACCTCATATAATCATCAGGATATTTGAGAATTTATATACAACTATGATGTCAATTTCAGGCGACTTATTTCCATTATTTAAATTTCTAGAAAACATTGCCAATAAAAATTTTTCAGCTAAAAGGAAAGAAAGAAAAAGGAAATATAAGCATAACAGGATTTTATAATCAGTATCTCCAGGACTACAGTGCCATTTCCTCTCCTCAAATTTTTATATCTTTTCATTTCTCCATCCCCAATCAGTTTCACTTGTCATAGTTGGTTTCACTGATTGAGAAAAGCAATTTTTTGAGATGGGGTTTTATGTATCCCAGGACGGTCTTGAACTTTCTATGTAGCCAAGGAAGAGCTCTACTTCCTTTGTGCTGGGAATATAGATATGAGACACCACACCCAGTTTAGGCAGTGCTGGGGATCAAACCAGGGCTTTGTGCATGCCAGACAGGTAATCTACCAACTGAGCTTCATTCCAAGCCCCCAAGAAGAGTAATTTAAGAAAAAAAATCTTCTACCAGATGTTAATGCTAAACTGTAAGCAGATTCGTATCTCTACTGTCTCAAAGCAACACTATAACAAAATAGTTCCAGATTAAAATGGTAACCAGATGCTGCAAACTGAGGATGAGTTTGGGCCTTCAAACCTGTAAGGGTAGGAAGGAAGTCACTCTAGATGCCTTCAGCAAAAGCCACCCCTCAACATTTATAGCCACACAATCATACTCTGCTTTGTAAATTGTTGGGACTTATGCCCTCATGCCCTTTCCATTTATATGCTGACTCATATCTAATTCAAGTTCAGATACTGAAGTTCTAACTACCCATAGCTCAGAATATAGCCATATTTAGAAATAAGGTCTTCATGGAGATGATTAAATTAAAATGAAGACCTTAGGGGGGACCTTAATCCATCCAGAAGAAGCATTACAAATGGTAGCCCTCTGCAAGTCAAGAAGAGACCTTGAAGGAAGCCAACCTTGCTGGCACACAAATCTTTGTTCTCCAACCTCTGGAACTGGCAGACATTTTTCTGTTGAGGAATATTTCTTTAACTATGCAAAGATGTGTTGCATTTGTTTAATCATGTAAAGATGTGTTGCATTTATTTAATTACGTAAAAATGTATTACTGCTTTACCTTGCCTGCCTAAGGCTCCTGATTGAGCTAATAAAAAGCTGAACAGTCAACAGCAAGGGAGAAGGTGTAGGTGGGACTTTCAGGCAGGGAGAATTAAAGTAGAAGGAGGAATTTAGACTGGGGGGGAGAAAAAGAGATGCCAGGGAGACACCTGGGGCTAAAAAGACAGGCAGACATGGCAGAAGCAGGGAAACAGGACATACAGAATGAAAGAAAGGCAAACAGCCCCAGGGTAAAACATAAATGAATAAAAATATGTTAAATTAACTTATAAGAGCTAGTAAGACGAGCATAAGCTAAAGCTGAGCATTCATAATTAATAAGAAGTCTCCATGTCTTTATTGAGGAGCTGATTGGTGGCCCAAAGATACATTTTTCTACTGCTTAGGCCTTTCAGCCTGTAGCATTTCGCTGTAACACATATTTGTGTATAACCACAAGACAGGATTTTACTTTCTGTCTCTCTGGGAATAGGAAGATTAGGACCCCCATATTAACACCTTTTACTCTTTCTATTTCTGAAACCCTCATGCTTTCTTACTAATGGGTTGTAAAGTCAGTTGAGGTAATGAATCTTGACCAGAAGAGTAGACTAAAATAGGGGTGAATGGAACAAAACAGAATACAAAGAAGAGGATACAGGAAATTAAAAACCATCACTCTTGTGAAATCTTTGTTTCCATTATATATGTATAGATGTATATGAACCATGCACATAGATATATGTGTATTGTGTTAATTTATAAGCTGAATTTCATGCTCTTGGGAAAGTAAATGGAAAGCCGGTGACCTGATTGGACTTCAAATTTGGTCTCTAGCCCACTCCCAAATTACTTTAATTTTGGTCCATGAGAGGTTCACCATGCACTTAACTCCTTCTGAGTGTTCTGCTTCTTTGCCCAAAAGAAAAGAAAAAGTAAAACCTACAGGTTTCACAAACAAAATGTAATTGTTCCCAGAATAGAAACTATTAAATATGCATCAAACAAAGAACCTGGTTCATCTTGACCTTCTTTGGGCTGATGTAAAAGTATTCATTTTCACAGGAAAGAACAAAATTCAAAACTATGTCTGAAAACAAACATGCAAAATTATATCTAAAATTCAAGTAGCAATCTAAAATTTAACTATTTTTTTCTTTTCTAGCATGTCATTAATTGTAAATGTTCTGAATCAAGAAACAAACACTGTAGAGTTGTGCTGTCCAATATGGTAGCTACTAATTAATTACATGTGGTTACTTCAACTTTGTTAAAGTTAAAAATTCCATTCCATAGTCTTACTAGGTACATGACATTGATAATTATATGTTTTGTACCATAGAATGTTTTAATGGTTGTACAAAGTTTTACTGGCTAGCATTGCTTGTGAAAATACTGGACAGTAAGTTCCTTTGGAGGAAATGGGTTTCAGCATGTGGTACATGTAGATTGCAGCTGTATCTGCTTCAAGAAAAGAAAGTAAAGTTGTCATGTCATGAAAGAGGGGTGGTCCTACAGCAATAGGCATAGCAAGTATATAATATGTAATATAATAGTAATTATAAACATTTTTATTGATCTCACTGTTGCTCTATGTTTACAACCTAATGGAGGATTAATCATCTTTACAGATAGGAAATTTGAGGGCTAAGGACTGAGGAACTTCCTTAGGAACTGAGGAAAGAAGTAGCAGCACATGGATTTGAGGCCAGTTTCTAAGTCTCATTTTCCTTCGCCTATAATAATGGTTATCAACTAGGGATTCAGAAGATAAAGGGGAGTCAGGAGGTGATTCTTCGCCATCATCTGGACTGATTGGAAACCCAAGAAGACTTTTTATTCCCAGGAGACCTTTACTAAAGGTCTTTTAAGCCAACTCCTCAATGATCTCCCCTGCTATATCCTTTGATCATTCCCAGTGTACAATTCTCAGAAAACCATAGATCTGAGGCCAGAGAGATGTCATGCAAAGGCTGTCTGCACAGTTATAGTGAGAGTCTCTAAGAGAGATGTAAATAGGATAGTGGGGAATTACCAAAATCTCTCTGGGCGATTTTCACGTATATCCACTATTTAATTTTATGGAAGATTTGTTTTATTGTGTTTTTTACATATAAGTGTATATAAGCCACATTTTTTATATTGAATATTTATATTGTATTTATATTGCACACTATATTGTATATTGTTTATTTATGTCTGTGCATAAGCCACATGAGTGTAGTGCGCACAGGGGCCAGAAGAGGGTGTTGAAATATTTTGAACATGAGTTATAGCTGAATGTGGCTCACTGAACATAGTTGCTGGGAACCAAACTCTGTTCCTTTCAAAGAGCAGCAAGTGCTCTTAATCACTCAGTTATCTCTCCAGTCCTATATATTCTATTTTACAATTTATATCATAAAAATGTGGGCAGTAAATTTGGAAGCCAATTACATATTAGTTGTGTGAAAATAAGTGTTTTGATTGTAATTCTCAACTGTATCACTAAACAACCAATTTTAAACAAAAGCACTTGTTGTGGAACAATGGTTTGTACCCTGTCAATTGTATTTTAATAAAACACTGATTGGCCAGCAACCAGACAGGAAGTAGAGGCTGGTCAATGAGGACAGGAGAATTCTGGGAAGAAGAAAGTCCTAATCTGCAGTCGTGACCCAGCCACAGAAGAAGCAAGATGTGACTGCATTGCTGAATAAGGTACTGAGCCATATGGCTAACTCAGACAAGAATTATGGACTAATATAAGTTATGAGTTAATAAGAAGCCTGAGCTACTCAGCCAATCAGTTTACGATTAATGTACACTTCTGTGTGATTCTTTGGGACTTAATGACTGTGGGAACCAGGCAGGACAAAAAAACCTCAGACAACAAGCACTATCTAAAAATGAACGTTTTGGGAGAAAAGAATTAAAGAATCTCTCTCTGTCTTTCTCTCTGTGTGTACTTTCTCTTTTGCTCTCTCTCTCTCTTTCACACACACACACACACACACACACACACACACATACATACACACACACATCCACACACAGACAACATACAAACACAGGTTGTAAACTCCCAAATCTTGAACAAGAGTATTTACATAATTGTCTGAGTTTTAAGATTTTAGGTTACATTAATTAAGACAGGAATTTGTGGGGAATAAAAACAAACAAAAATAAAACCTACTTAATTGTTAAATTTTCTTTAAAAAAATATGGTTTTGGTCTTCATTTCAAAACTAGAGAAATAACAGATTCATAAACTTAATGGTAACCACATTAATACAAAGTTCAATGAAGAGATGAAAGGAAAAGTATCAGCTCAGGACCCCCAAGACCAAGTTGTCAGCACAAAGGGTTTATTTGCCCCCAGAAGAACAGAGGGCAGGGATAAAAACGAAAACAGGAGATAAGGGATAAGGAAGAAGGGAAAGGGGGAGGGGTAGTTACCCCAGGAGTGACAAAGAACTGCCTCTGGATGGATAGGAGACAGACATGGCACATAGGCAAACAGCAGTTTATAAAGGTACAAGGGGAAATCCCATGTTAAGAATGAGGTGTTTAATTTTAATTGGGCATGTTAGTTTGGGCAGTCAAAGAGGGTTTGCGGTTGCTGGACTTCAATACTTCAATAGCTGGACCTTGATAGTCAGTCTCAGGAGGAGGAAGTGGCCGAATAAGGGATGAGATCTTAGTGGCTGCTGTTCTTTTGGAGACAAGGCCACGCATGCGCAGAAAATACAGCCTCAGTGGACTACGAATCCCAGTGGTACAATGGAAAGCCACGCATGCCCAGGACATTTTCTCCCAGACACACTTGAGCTCCCCCTTAAAACGGAGGGACACCTTAACCCGCCCCCTTTTTTCCCCTCTTCTTTTCCCTTCCGTCTCTTCACTCCCGCTCCTTGTATGTTACCCTCCCCCATTAAAGTTTACCCACGTGGGACCCCGCGTGTCTCGTCTCTCCCTCCCGAACAACAACCCCGCATAAAAAATAATAACAGTGGCTAGCTTCAGAAATATAATGGAACCTTAGCAAGGCGGAAGAAATTGGGGAGAAGAGAAAGGCCTGCCAGAATCACATGCTCAAGTGAGCTAGTGTCCCTTCGAGAGTAAACAGTACCAAAATTTAGAACCACCTTTTAAATTATCGGTGAAAAAAAAAGGAAAAGAAAGAAAAAAGAAACAGGAAAACATTACACACAACACAAATAAATCAACTCTTGTACTACCTATAAAAGACATCTAAAACAAAAATACACCAAAAGATAAAATTTAAGGAAGACTTAAAAATATATCAACCAAATCTTAGTGCCTGAGATTGATCCGTGGAACCCACATGGTAGACAAAGAGAACTGACCTCTACAGGGGCATGCCATGACATGCACTCCCCTCCTATGCACACACACACACACACACACACACACATAAATGTAATAAAACTACATCAGTCAAAGATGGTAAAGGAAAACATTGCTGACAGGATTTTTGGATACAGAATTTGAAACCAAAACTCTTTCCAAAAAGAATATTTATCTAACACTGGCATGGGATGGGAGTATTTCACAAGCTTCAAACAATGTAAATCATTTTGGGGAAATTTTATTTTTGAGGAAAGGTCTCATATATTCAAGCTGGTATCAAAATAGTTGTATCAGTTTGGTTGACCTTGAACTCTTCTTGATTCTCCTGCCTCTACCTTCTAAGTGGTAAAATTATAGATGCATGTAAAAATTTAAAAAGAATTTGAATAGATGAAAGATACATGAACCAATTGACTAAATAGGACTTTGAACTAATGTAATATAAGATCAATATCTTTAATATTTTTTATTTTTGTTTGTATAAATCTCTGAGAAAACACTAATACAAAGATAGATAATTCAGAATTCAGGAAACTGGGTCAATGCAACTCAAAGAAATACAGCAAATAAGGAATGAGATAACTATTTTTCACTTGCATTAACTGTTTTTTGAAATACCACTGAGAGCATTGGTGGAAAGCCAAGAGCAGTGGCACATGCTTGTCAGTACTTGGAAGGTTGAGGAAAAAAACAAATGGTGTGAATTCAAAGCCAGCCTAGTCTAGTGAGTCCAAGACCAACCTGGATATATTATGTAACTCTCTCTCACCCCAACCCCAAAAGTGCAGTGGAATGGAGGAAATAAATATGAGCAAAACAGGTTAGTTGCATGTATGAAAGTGGTACACACAAACCCTTTATACTCTACAACTAATGAAGATTAATAAGAATAAAGATTAAAAAGCACACTAGTAGACTATAATAAATTAGCATAATCTTATTAAAAGATAATTCTGGCACTATGTCTCTAGAAATTTTAAAATTTTCACTGCTTTTGAAACGATAACTACACTTCTGGGAATCAAGTCTGCAGAAAGAATCAGAGCTGTCAAACAAAGGTTTATGAACAAAGATGTTCAAAATAATATCCATTACTATAGAGCAGTAGTTCTTAACCTGTACGTTGTGACCCCTATGGCAAACCTCTATCTCCAAAAATATTTACATCACCTTTCATCACAGTATCAAAATTACAATTATGAAGCATCAACAAAAATAATTTTATGGTTATGGATCATAAGAACATGAGGAACTGTATTAAAGGGTCATAGCATTAGAAAGGTTGAGAACCACTGCTATGGAGGGAATTTTGAGAGAACTGAAATAGAAAATTGTAAGCAGAGACTGCTCATTTGTTTCCTGTAAACCCAGACCCGAATAATCACAAAGAAACTATATTAATTGCAACACTGGCCAATGGCTCAAGCATATTCCTAGTTAGCTCTTATGTCTTAAATTAACTTATTTCTATTAATCTGTGAATAGCCACAACACCATGGTGTTAATCTCATTTTTCTACATGTCTTGTTTACTCAGTAGTTGGCTGGCGTCTTTTTCCTTTGGCATCTCTCTGACTACTCTAGATAGCCCTTCACATCTAGAAGATATATTCTGCCCTGCCATACACCAAAGAAGCTTTATTCATTATCCAATAAAAGCAACACATATACAGAAGGACATCCCATATAATCTCCCCTTTATGCCTAATTTAAAAAAAAGGTTTTAACTTTAACAGAGTAAAATTACATATAACAAAACAGGTATCAAGCAAGAATTACAGTTACAATATTTAGTTCATTACATTTGGAAAATTAAGGAAAATACTCTATCATCTATCCTATCTTTGTGAGTTTAAAGTTTTATATCTAATTTATCTCTTATCATAACTAAGTAAAACTATAACTGTCTTCAACTCTTCAAAGACCCCAGAAGGATATAACAGTACCTAAGTAAACAGGAAGTGCATTGTAAGCAACTTCCAAAGTTCTAGAATTGACAGAGACATCTGGCTGTCTGAACAATCACCCAAAGTTCTTTTGTAGGGTTGGGGCATCAATTCTCAGCCTATAGGGCCATAATATCTGGCAGATTTTTCCATGAAGCAGGAAATTTGAAGATCTGCTCTGCCTTGTAATGGCAAAGTTCATCAGTTGTTTTCTTCTGTGTCATGTAGAATGTCTAGCAGTTTCTTCTGTGAAGCAGGAACACTGAAAGATCATCCATCTTTGGTAAATTTTAGCAGTCACTTTTCAGTGACTCCTACATGTCCATTTCATACAGCATACCATCAAGCAGTCCAGGAAAGAGCAGTTTTTATCCAAATTGCTAGCCTTGTCACATTGAAGGCAAATTCCATAATGAGTTTCTTCAATGTCCATCAACCTCTCTGAAGTAATTGGTGCTGCCAGAAGCAGACATGCCTCACTGTTGAGAAAAGTCTAAGTTCTTAAAACCTTTTAAATGCCATATTTGGTAGGTTTTTGAAGGGTTGGAGATTATATATCTAACTGAAAAATATCTCTGTATATCTAGAAAACATAACTAATATGACTACAAGTTTGACTATTAATCTGCAATATTTAACTATACATTACATTTTTAAATGAGCTGCACAAACACAATTCTTTAAACAAGAGCAGAAATACATATACACAGTGTAATGAATTAATCTTAAATTTGTTTCAATAGACCAAGATCCATACCAATGCAAAGTATTCATCTTTATATCATAACTCCCTTATTTTTTAGAAATTGACTGTGACTATTAAACATTTATAATCAATCCCTTTTTAAAATAAAAATAAACAGTCATTTTGGAAATTTGGGTATTGTTCTTTAGAATACTTCCTGCTGATTGTTGGATGAAGTATTTTTAGGTTTTATGAAGACCTTTTGGGGAGGATTCTTGTTCCATCAAACCACATTAGCCTAGAAGGAATCCATAGAATCTCTTTTCTAAAGTGACAGATCCTTAGACTCAAATCTTGAAGTAAAGATACCTTTAAAATATATATGTTGGTTTATCTTGGTAGCCCCCAGAATCAACGTCTCTCTGCAGTCAGAAAATTAAAAAAAATAATAGTATACATAATTCAGACTCTGTGTATTTTCCATCTTTACATGGATTTTTACTCTATTACTTTTTAATATTTAATAATCTTTACTCCTTTAATTTATGACTTTCTGTACTCTTTCTTCTCTCTCATAAGCCCATGTACATTTATCTAACACTGTGACCCATTCAGAGGTCTTTTTCTGTCTGAATCTGCCTTTATTGTATATCTGTAATCATTTTCTCACCAGGAGCAACATTGTTTTTTAAATGTTAAACAGGAGTGGCTAGGACCAACTCCACAGCCCTGTCTGTTGTCTCTGCCCCATTGAACATGGTAGAGATATGTTCACTGCCCTTTTGGGCCATGTTTACCACCCCAGCTCCAGGGATGTAGAAGGTCTATGTCACCATAAAGCAGCTTGCAACATTCTGCTCACAAACCCCATTTAAATGCAGAATCTCCCAAAGGAACTAGAGTTTGTGCTGCCAACATGAACCAGGAAGCCATTTCTTAAAGAAACCATGAAGTTTTTGCTACTTTGCTGAGTCAGGAAGTTTTTACTTAAAGGAGTCACACCTCTGCTTGCCTCTAGCAAACAGAGCATATGTGAAAAAAAATGTGGCTACCAAGAAACTGTGCTTGGCTTCTATTTTTGTGGGTCAAGAAGCCCTCTTTTTTTAAAGCTTTTTTAGGCCTTATGTTGATCCATGCCCCACATTGGTCACCAATTTGTTGGCATACAAAAGAGTTTCATAATAGCCAGGAATGGAGTACAATAAAGGTTTATTTATTTGGGGATAAATTCACAGAAAGTGTAGAGATCTGCAGTCCTCTTTGTGCACTGGGAACTGGAAAAAAATCCAGCAGCCAAGAGGCCCACACACACTTTTCATCTACATTTATAATAGATGAGACCATGCCCAAAGTGGGCCAGTATCTTAAAGTCTATTGGTTGAAGGAGTTCCCATAGCATGAAATGATGTTGGAAATTTTAGAAAAACCTGTTGTAATACAAGGGCGCCACTCTGTTGTAATTGGAACGGCGGGGTTGCGTCCCCGGCACCCAGCCGCCCGCATGGCTAGCTTATGCCCCGAAATAATTACACGGAAACTGTATTCTTTTAATCACTGCCTGGCCCATTAGTTCCAGCCTCTTATTGACTAGCTCTTACATATTGATCTAACCCATTTCTAATATTCTGTGTAGTACCATGAGCTGGCTTACCAGGAAAGATCTTAACCTGCGTCTGTGTCTGGTGGGCGAATCATGGCGACTCCTTACTCGGCTTCTTTCTCCCAGCATTCTGTTCTGTTTACTCCGCCTATCTAATTTTCTGTCCTATCAGGGCCAAGCAGTTTTCTTTATTAATTGAAAGTAATTCCTCCATCATTTCCCCTTTTTTTGTTTAAACAAAAAAGAAAGGCTTTAACTTTAACATAGTAAAATTACATAGAACAGTTATTAAGCAAGAATTACAGTTACAATATTTATATCTATTTTATCTTTTATCATAACTAAGGAAAACTATAACTATAACTAACCATTCTTCAACTCCATCAAAGACTCCAGAAGGATATAATATTACCTAAGCAAACAAGAGATCCAAAAACTAGAAATGACAGAGACATCTCACTGCCTGGACAGTCACCCAAAGTTCCTCTGTACCATTGTGGCATCCATCTTCAGCCTACAGGCCCATAGTATCCAGCAGACATTTTCGTCAAGCAGGAAATTCCAAAGACAGTTCAGTCACTTTTTGCTGTGTCTTGCAGAATGTCTCGCAGACTCATGAGTCAGGAACCCCGAAAGACCATCTCACCTTTAGGCAAGTTCAGCAGTCCTCTTTCTGTGGGTTCTCTGTGTCCAGTTTATGCAACAGTCCAGGAAAGAGCAGTTTCTTGCCCAAATGGCTATCAAACTCCTTAAGGAGCCTCTTCGGTGCCCATCTTCCTCTTGAAGTAGATTGGTGCTGCCAGGAGCAGACGTGTCTCATTATCATGAAAAGCCCTAAGTTATTAAAATATTTTAAATGCCATGTTCTGTAGTCTTTGAAAGATATGAAGAATGCCTATCTAATTGAAATATATCTCTATATATCTAGAAAATCTAACTAACATGACTACAAGCTTGACTATTTTTGATGATTATCCATTAACAACCTATATTTCCTAATTATACATTACATTTTAAAATGAACTACACAATCACAATACCTTAATCAAGATCAGAAATACATATACATATAACAAAATTGACCTTAAAATCTATACCAATGCAAATTATTCATATCTATATCATATCCCCCTTTAAATGTAAAAGAATATTCATAAACAATATTTGGGAATATGGGCGCAGTTTTTTTCTCTCCAAACTGCTTCCTGCTGAATGGGGGCGCTGTATTCAGATCTTTCATGGTGTAACCTGTGTGTCAGGGTCATCTCAGTCGGCAGTTGAATGAAGTAATTTTTTGAAGGTGTTCACAGCAACCTTTCAGGAGGGCGTGGTCTATCATACCATATCGGGATAGACGCATTCCACAGAGTCTTATCCTCTGTGAAAACAAAAGAAGACCCTCTCCAAAGCATCATATCCTTAGACCCATATTCTGAAATCATAATACCCTTATATCCATTCTGGTTTAGCTTGGCAGCCCATATAATGAAATGTCTCTCTGCACTTAGCTCCTTTACAGTCAAAAATTTTAAAGAAAACACAATAATACAAAGAATCCAGACTCTCTGTGAATTTTCCATTTTTACGTGGCTTATTTTTCTTTATTTCTTTTAATCTATAACTATCTGTACTCTGTCTCTTTAAAGACTTTATCCCCCTTTTTTAAGGGCATTAACTTTATTCTCTCTATATATGTATTTTTTCTCTCTCAAGCCTACGTACATTCATCCTACACTGTGACCCATAGAGGTCTTTTATGTCTGAATCTGTTTTATTGTGAATCTGTAATTTTTTTTTTCAGGAGCATTTCTTAAAATGTTAAGCAGTTCTTAAAAACTTAATTTGCACCATGTAGGGGTAATACGGTACCACCTGTGTCCAGCTCAGTTTAAACCTTAACTGCGTTGTTATTATGGTAATTACGGTAGTTCCTGCCTGAGACCAGCACAGTTCAGCATGGCGGAGTTGAGCCGCTCCTGCCTCAGAGCCATTTGGTGCCCCTGAGCCACACACAGTTCCAGGCATACAGCAGTCCACATTGCCATCAAGCAAGCCGTAGCAGTTTACTCCAAATGCCCCATTCAAAGAATCTGTCTCCCGCAGGAGCCAGACAGAGATCGCAGTGGCAGCACAGCCCAGAAAGCCGGCATTTTAAAACAGCCAGTTTTTTCCTGCTGCTGAGTCAGGACAATTTCTTTGTGGCATGCAACCCAGAAACAGCAAAAAGCTGTCTTAAATTCTCTCTGTGTCCTTTTTAAGCCCTCTCAGGTTTTACGTGGAGTTCATTAGCACGTTGGGTGCCACTCTGTTGTAATTGGAACGGCGGGGTTGCGTCCCCGGCACCCAGCCGCCCGCATGGCTAGCTTATGCCCCGAAATAATTACACGGAAACTGTATTCTTTTAATCACTGCCTGGCCCATTAGTTCCAGCCTCTTATTGACTAGCTCTTACATATTGATCTAACCCATTTCTAATATTCTGTGTAGTACCATGAGCTGGCTTACCAGGAAAGATCTTAACCTGCTTCTGTGTCTGGTGGGCGAATCATGGCGACTCCTTACTCGGCTTCTTTCTCCCAGCATTCTGTTCTGTTTACTCCGCCTATCTAATTTTCTGTCCTATCAGGGCCAAGCAGTTTTCTTTATTAATTGAAAGTAATTCCTCCATCAAAAACCACAGCATATCCATAAATCTAAATATTATATATTATTAAAATTATATTTGAGAGGTTGTTATGAAAAATAAAGAAATTATGTATGGCATTATATTAAGTTATAAAACAAAACATTTTGCCAAATTCTATAAACTAAATAGTTATACAATCTTTGAGTGATAGGGTTATCAGGTTCATTGTTTTCTCTTTTGTGTTTCCTGCTCCTGAATAATTTTCTACACTGCTTTTTGTCCATCTTCTACATTGGGCACAACTTATTCTTATAATCAGAAAGACTTCTTTGTCATGCCAGCACAGCCTGGATGCTGAGACTGGTAGGGGGTGCTGGGATTGAGAGAAGGAGGCTTCTTTTCAGGTGGAAGAACAGCAACCTTTATTTTGCCCTGAGCCTTTTATACCTCTACTGTTTCTGTGGCAACCCACCAGCCAGAAAGAACACAAACATTCTTGTCAATTACAGACCACAAGGAAGTTCTGCTGTTGGTGGGGGGAGTGAGGGCAGCTGGGTCACAACAACTCCCCCCATTTTATAAAATAAACGGTGCCTGTCTTGTTACTTTGTGTGGAATACCTTGCCTGTCATGGGGAATAGCCCTATAATATTCCCTGTCTTAGGTAGCATCCTGCCCCCAAAGTATTGCCCATCCATGGCTACCCAGACACATAGCCCTAAACCAAGTATCCTCAGGACTGACAGTGCCAATGAGCCAGACCAGCACTGTAACCATCTAGCATGCACTAACTGGGTGGCAAAATTAACAAAAGCAGTATTCCTAACCCCTCCATATGATGGATGAGTTCCATAACAGTAGCAGAAGCATGCAATACAGTGCCATGAGTAACACACATAACATGATAAAAGCTGGAACATGTTAGCCATTGAAAAGTCCAAAGATAGTCCACTTACTTCTGAACCAGAGCCACTTGTTGGTTCAAGGTCAATATATCCAATTGAATATAGATCATTTTGATTGTCCAAAGCATTGCTGACTCTTTCAGCCAGCTGGTTAACAGTCTCAGCTGTCTGCATAGTCTGTGAGAGAGCAACTCCGGCAGCAGTATCTGCAGTGGCAAAGCTCTGCTCCAGCTGCCTTCTGGCCCCAGGCACATTCTCTCTGGGTTCAAACTGCTGGGAACCATTGAAGGGGCCCCACTTTAACAATGTTTTAGGGAATTTGGGCATTGTCAACCTGTCTGGCTACTTCCTGCTGAGCGGGGATGCTGCATTCTTGGGGGGATATTTTACATCAACATTTCAGGGGGTCTTGGCGATTCAAACCACATAAATTTGCAATGAATCCACAGGTTCTCATCCTCTGTGGAGACAAAATCAGAACCTCTTTTCCAAAGCATCAAATCCTTAGGCCCATATTTTAAAGTCAAAATACCTTTCTTAGCAGTTCCCAGAATCAAATGTCTTTCTCCAGTCCAGAACACAAAAGACAACACAATCAACACAATAACATATATCTGTACACATTCTATCTTTTTGAGGTCCTCAATTCACCCTTCTGCTGCTTCTTTATTGCTTCCCTACTAGCCAATCTTTCAGAGGGCATCCCTCAGACAGTTTCTGGGGATGAAGAAACACATACTCCTTTTAATCTGACTTGGCTTGTTCCCAGTCTGGAACATTTTAACCCCCTCCTGTACAAAATCTTTGGATGTCTTCCTTGTTACTTCTGTGCCTTGTTGCTTTAAGAGTTTCAGTTACTTTTTGAGGCCTTTCCATTCACCCTCCTGTCTCTTCTTTATACTTGCTAGTCTTCTGGAGGGTGTCCCTCAGAGTATCTCAAGGGATGAAAAAAAGCACATTACCTTCCCCAATATGCTCCTCTATTTATCAGGCAGACGGAGCTACCCGTTCATGAATCCCCACTTTCAAGATCTCGGTGGGACCTCCACTTTGCTGCACTGCTGGCGCAGCCTGGATGCTGAGACTGACAGGGGGTGCCAGGATTGAGACACAGAGGCTTCTTTTCAGGTGGAAGAACAGCAACTTTTATTTTGCCCTGAGCCTTTTATACCTCTACTGATTCAGTGAAAACCCACAGGTCAGAAAGAACACAAATATTCTTGTCAATTATAGACCACAGGGAAGTTCTGCTGTCCATCTGGGGGAGTGAGGGCAGCTAGATCACAACACTTCTTGAATGGAAATATGTCACTGTATTATCTTTAAGCCTTTGTCTAAGGTCTTACTTAACCAGGATTTGTGACTGCACAAAGTACTCTGATAATGTTGGGGAAGAGCTAACTTGTTGAAAAGATTTAGTAGAGAAGAAGGCTTGTGAGAGCCTGGCCTCCTGGGATAACTGGCCTTTCATCTGCCTACCTATGATATCACTCAGGCTTTGATGACCAGAAAAAGGGTGTCCTATCCTGTAGTCACATGTAGGTCACCCACATCAACGAGAGAGCTGTCCCATTAATGTCTGTCCAAAAAGGTAGATGTTACTTCCCTTCTAAGGTGACACATAGTTGGAGAAAAGTGAACGCTCCAAATTATTAGAGTGTGGTTAAAGGGTAACACTTCAGTAAATTAGTTTCTGTGATGTCTTCCCCATCATTTCTTTCCTCTCCCTTCCTCATCTTCTTCCTTCCCCTCCTACTTGACTTCCTTACTTCTTCCCCCCCCTTTCCTGGCTCTCTCCCCCTCTTCCTTACTTAAATTTAGTTTTAAAACAATATTTACAATTTTTGTGTGTAAGCATGTGTACATACCATGGATCACATGTGGAGGTCAGAAAACAACTTGCAGGAATCAGTTCTCTCCTTCCAACTTGTGAGTTCCACTTGTTCAGCCTTGACTCACTGAGGTATCTCACTGGCTCCCTTCATTTTTTTTGAATCACGGTCTCACACCTATAAATAACTCAGAATCCAACCCCAGCCTCAGCCCAACCCTAGTGCTGGAATTACTGGTGTACACCACAATTCCCAGGAACAATGATTTTTTTTCTTACTTTATGTATTAATCAAGATTAGAAGTAGGAACTCTACACATTGCAAGCCCTCAGAGATACACACATTCACACACACACACACACACACACACATGCATGCGATTAAAAATAAAATCTAAGCAAGAATACACAGTGATATTAAAAACAATAGTAATGACAGAGCTAAAGATTTAGTTTAAAGATAGACAGCAAGTTTAGCGTGTGTGAGGTCCTGGGTTTGCTACTGGCCACAATCCCAAACACATACATGTATTATATCATGTCACTTTAAAACTGGATTTGGGGTATAGGGGGATTTTACAAGCTGCTTGTCCTGAAAAACTGCTTAGAAACTAAAGACCCAGGACACCACTTAGCAGAATAGCACCCTGGGGCAGAGAGATGAGGCAGCTTGTGGCCACAGGCTACTACTGACCGGATTCTGGTTACTCTCAGCTCCAAGTTTTGTTTTCAACCCACATTAGTGGCTCCAAGGGCTCATAGGGGGCCTTTGTCTCAGTCACACCTGTAATCCATACCTGTCACTCACACCAGCACCCTTGGTAAGGAAGCCACCTTACACAACTAAGAAAAGGATGACGTCAATATACTGTCCAAGGCACCAAGGCAAAGATGGAGACCCAATGCCTCAAGAAAGAACAATGTGCCTTTAAAACTTTTAATTGAAGCCCCAAACTAGAGAATGCAAGTAAGTCTTTCATCTCCATTAGGTGTATTCTACAACTATGAATTATTTTATCATTCTGACTTTACCAAGTACCCAACCACCTCCTCCTATGTCTTTTGTTCCTGTGAAGCAAATCTCTGTTGTCAAGTCATTGTTGTTTTGTTCAATATGAACCTGAGAGAGAGGGAGAGAGAGAGAGAGAGAGAGAGAGAGAGAGAGAGAGAGAGAGAGAGAGAGAGAGAGAAGGATTTTTCTTGTGTAGTCACAATTAACAAAACATTACAAATATATCTATTGTTCAGTCCACATTTAAATTTCTAGAGAATTGGGAAAATATAGGGCTACAATCCCAGTGGTGGGGTGCTTTTGACTTTATCAGAGAAGACAGATTTGAAATAAACTAAAGAAATGTTACTGGAGTTTTGGAGGTCAAAGCAGCCTGTGGCAGCCCTAAGATCCTAGGCTGGACTTCTGTCTTCAATATGCCAATCTGAGTGACAAGCAATAGGGAAAATCAGAGATTTAGTCACTATGGTTATGTCAAAAGGTGGAACAAGTCATAGTGTTCATTGACTCCCCAAGTCTGTCTGTGGTACTAAAATGAGGCTTAGCTTTACAGAAGGCAAAGGGGGTGCATAATTGAATCATCCTGGTCAGGGTGTTGTCCCAACTCTTATTAAAGTAGCATTGTCTCTGCTCCAGTCTATCCTGCAGAGTGCTCCGAGAAACTGTCAACACTGTGTGAAGTCTCTGCCAGGGAGGTAAGGACTTCAGCCTTTCCTGTTCCCCAGCACAAGGTTCCTAGGGAACGATTCTTTCTTTGGAGCCTATTGTTTATATAGCCTGATGGCATAAGACTCTCTCTTTCAAATATCTTTTCTCATGACATGATGGTTATGGAAAAAGAGATTGTCCTCAGACCCTCAGAGAACATCCAGGTGGCCCAGGCTATAATAGAATCCTATTAAGCTACAAAGGCAATATTTCCCCCTTATACTTTGATGAGTACAATAAAAAAAAAAGAAAAGGAAATCTTGTTCTGGTTTATTCCATGCTTCTCATCAGGATGTTGGCTGTACTGGAAGGACATTTTCTGCCCACCGCAAAGGGCTCATATTGGTCTTCCTGTGAGACAATCGGAATAAAAGACTCCTCATCCATTCTAAAGAGGAACATTATCACAGTGTCCACTTGTTGTCCTTCGTATCAAAGGCTCCGGAAAAACAATGATGAGGTTTTGTAGATTTGTACACGAGCCAGGAATTGTCCATTAACTTTGTAAATGATCTGGTCACAGTCTGTTGAATTTGGAAGAACTGCCAAGGATGAAACAGCTTTTCCTGCTCAACTGGAACTAAGGGAAAGTGGTTTGGGACATAAAGTGACAAGTCGGGGAACGATAAAAAAAAAAAAAAAAAAAACTCCACTATTCCAACAGATTGCTTAGAAAAGCCTTTGCTTTCATCTTATCTGGTCAAGCATTTCCTTGCTATAAAATGGGACTTTCCAATTATAGCTTCCATTCCAACTTCCACTATAGCCTAGGCATTATCCTTGGAACATGCTACCTCTTAGTTCATTTAATACTGAGAACTCTATGGAGTAAGTGTGATTATTGGTCTCACTTTCATAAAACAAGAAATTACTTTTTGGTTTTTTTGTTTTTAAGTTTATTTTTAATTTTTTGGTAATATTTTCTTCATTATTTATTTATTTTTAATTTTTTAAATTTTTTTCCATTCAAAAATTTACACTTCCTCCCCTCCTCCCATTCCCTTCCCACTCCTCCACTCACCCTACTCCCTCCCCCTCCCTCCTTAAGAGAGGGCAGGGAACCCTACCCTGTGGGAAGTCCAAGGCCCTCCCCCCTACATCCAGGCCTACGAAGCTTTGCATCCAAATAGACTAGGGTCCCAAAAAGCCAGCACATGCAGTAGAAACAAGTCACAGTGCTTTTACCAATGGCTTCTCAGTCAGTCCCCATTGCCAGCCATATTCAGAGAATCCAGTTTGATTGCATGCTCATTCAGTCCCGGTCCAGCTGGATTTGATGAGCTCCCATTAGAACAAGCACACTGTCTCCGTGGGTGGACCAACCCCTTGCAGTCCAGACTTCCTTGTTCATCTTCTCCCTCCTTCTGTTCTTCGACTGGACCTTGGGAGCTCAGTTGCTCTGATGAGGGTCTCTGTCTCTATCTCCATCTGTTGCCGGACAAAGATTCTATGGTGATATTCGAGATAATCATCAGTGAGGTAGTGGGGCAAGGCCAGTTCAGGCACCCTCTGATCTGCTGCCCATGGACCTAGCTGGGGACATCCCTATGGACACCTGAGAACGCCTCTAGAGTCAAGTCTCTTGCCAACCCTAAAATGACTCCCTTAATTAAGATATATACTTCCCTGCTCCCATATCCACCCTTCCTTTATCCCAACCATCCCATTCCCCCAAGCTCTCTCCATCCTCCCCTTATCACTTTTCTCTCCCCATTTCCCCTTTCCCCTATCCCACCCCACCCCCAAGTTACCAATTTTTGCCTGGAAATCTTGTCTACTTCCAATATCCAGGAGGATAACTATATGTTTTGCTTTGGGTTCACCTTCTTATTTAGCTTCTCTAGGATCACGAATTGTAGGCTCAATGTCCTTTATTTATGGCTAGAAACCAATTATGAGTGAGTACATCCCATGTCCCTCTTTTTGGGTCTGGGTTACCTCACTTGTGTTTTCTATTTCCATCCATTTGCATGCAAAATTCAAGATGTCATTGTTTTTTTACCGCTGAGTAGTACTCTAATATGTATATATTCCACACTTTCTTCATCCATTCTTCCATTGAAGGGCATCTAGGCTGTATCCAGGTTCTGGCTATTACAAATAATGCTGCTATGAACATAGTTGAACAAATGCTTTTGTAATATGATAGGGCATCTCTTGGGTATATTCCCAAGAGTGGTACTGCTGAGTCCTGGGGTAGGTTGATCCCGAATTTCCTGAAAAACTGCCACACTGATTTCCAAAGTGGTTGCACAAGTTTGCATTCCCACCAGCAATGGATGAGGGTACCCCTTCCTCCACAACCTCTCCAGCAGAGGCTATCATTGGTGTTTTTAATTTTAGCCATTCTGACAGGTGTAAGATGGTATCTCAAAGTTGTTTTGATTTGAATTTCCCTGATTGCTAAGGAGGTTGAGCATGACCTTAAGAGTCTTTTGGCCATTTGAACTTCATCTGATGAGAATTCTCTTTTCAGTTCAGTACCACATTTTTTAATTGGGTTAGTTAGAATTTTCATGTCCAGTTTCTTGAGTTCTTTATATATTTTGGAGATCATACCTTTGTCTGACGCAGGGTTGGTGAAGATCTTCTCCCATTCAGTAAGATGCCTTTTTGTCTTAATGACAATGTCCTTTGCTTTACAGAAGCTTCTCAGTTTCAGCAGGTCCCATTTATTCACTGTTGCTCTTGTTGTCTGTGCTACTGGGGTTATACATAGGAGGTGCTCTCCTGTGCTCATGTGTTGCAGTCTACTTCCCACTTTCTCTTCTATCAGGTTCAGTGTGGTCGGATTTATATTGAGGTCTTTAATTCATTTGGACTTGAGTTTTGTGCATGGTGATAGATATGGATCTATTTTCATTCTTCTACAGGTTGACATCCAGTTATACCAGCACCATTTGTTGAAGATGATTTCTTTCTTACATTGTATACCTTTAGCTCCCTTGTCGAAAATCAGGTGTTCATAGGTTTGTGGGTTAATATCCAGGTCTTTGATTCAATTCCATTGGTCAATGTTTCTGTTTTTATGCCAATACCAAACTGTTTTCATTACTGTAGCTCTGTAATAGAGTTTGAAGTCAGGGATGGTAATGCCTCCGGAAGTTCCTTTATTGTATAGGATTGTTTTGGCTATCCTGGGTGTTTTGTTTTTACATATAAAGTTGATTATTGTTCTCTCAAGGTCTGTGAAGAATTTTGTTGGGATTTTGATAGGAATTGTGTTGAATTTATAGATTGCCTTTGGTAGAACTGCCATTTTTACTATGTTGATCCTACCCATCCAAGAGCATGGGAGATCCTTCCATTTTCTGGTTTCCTCTTCAATTTCTTTCTTCAAAGCCTTAAAGTTCTTGTCAAATAGATCTTTCACTTCCTTGGTTAGTGTAACCCCAAGATACTTTATGCTATTTGTGGCTATTGTGAAAGGTGAAGTTTCTCTGATTTCTCTCTCTGTTTCTCTATCCTTTGTGTATAGAAGGGCTACTGATTTTTTGAGTTGATCTGTATCCTGCCACATCACTGAAGGTGTTTGTCAGCTGTAGGAGTTTTTTGGAAGAGTTTTTTACTGATGTAAAAAATAATATCATCTGCAAATAACGAAAGTTTGACTTCTTCCTTTCTGATTCGAATCCTCTTGATCTCCTTATGTTGTCTTATTGCTATTTCTAGAACTTCAAGCACTATGTTGAAGAAATATGGTGAGAATGGACAGCCTTGTCTTGTTCCTGATTTTAGTGGAACGGCTTTGAGTTTCTCTCTTTTTAATTTGATATTAGCTGTTGGTTTGCTGTATATTGCTTTTATTATATTTAGATATGATCTTTGTATCCCTAACCTCTCCAAGACCTTTATCATAAAGGGGTGTTAAATTTTGTCAAATGCTTTTTCAGCATCTAATGAAACGATCATATGTTTTTTTTTCTTTCAGTTTATTTATATGATGGATTACATTGATAGATTTTCGTATGTTGAATCAGCCCTGCATCTCTGGGATGAAACCTACTTGATCGTAATGGACTTTTTTTTTAAATGTGTTCTTGGATTCAGTTTGCCAGTATTTTTTTTTTCAGTGGAGAAGGTGATTAATTTTATTGCCATTAGGAAACACACAGACTGTGCCGTAAGGGAACACCAACGGTAAAGCGCTTGCCTGACACACACGTTTCTAGGTTCAAGTCACAGTAGCACTAAACATATCTTGCAGCAAACACCACTTACAGAAAACCACAACCAATAAAAATGCAGTTATGGAGCCCAGTCCCGGTGGATACAGCTCTAAAATACTCCCACACAAAAAGTTCAGAGATAATTGCAGAAGAGGTGGCAGAGAGATTGTGTGAGAGAGAGGGTCAGGAAGTCTGCTGTGAGGTTGCATCTCTAGGAATGTCAGAAGCTACAGTCGTGGCTGAACAAGGGTGACTGTAGCAGCCAAACTGCGGTGGACAGGGGAGACCCACAGCTCCTCAGCTGTACACAAAGAGCTACAGCACCAAGTGGTCAGTGTTGTAATCATACATGGGAGTTACATTATACAGACTGAGCAGCTTATTTTTAGGAATGTGTGTGTGTGAGAGAGAGAAAGAGAGAGCGAGAGAGACAGAGGGAGGGGATATTTGGTATGTAATAACAATGAATGGGGAAAAGGGCCTATGATTTGAAAGAGAACAAACAGGTATATGGAAGTTTGGATGAAGAAAAGGGGAGGGAGGAATGATATATGATAGTATAATCTCAAAAATAAGAGAAAAATAGATATCAAATTAGGCCTCTCCAATTACAATGGAAATATTGTAAGTTATATCAAGTAACAGATGAAATTGACAAACCTTACTTAAAGAGACAACAGATTGGGGAAGGGGAGATGTGGGGAGGGGAGGGACAAGGAAGGACAAACTGTAAGGTAAGTAAGGGCGGGACACTGGCTTCAGCTACCTCCTGGGACAAGCTGGGACCATTTCAGTTTAAGAAGTATCATGTGCTCTTGTCATCTTGTTGTCTGTCTCTTTAAGGATGGACTAGCAGGTGTCTGTGTCCCTGTGAGTTTGCCAGTATTTTATTGAGAATTTTTGCATTGATGTTCATGAGCGAGATTGCTCTGTATTTCTCTATCTTGGTTGAGTCTTTGTGTGGTTTTTGTATCAGGGTAACTGTAGCTCATAAAAAGAGTTTGGCAATGACTCTTCTGTTTCTATTATGTGAAACACCTTAAGGAGTATAGGTATCAGCTCTTCTTGGAATTTCTGGTAAAATTCTGCAGTAAAACTATCTGGTCCTAGGCTTTTTTTGGTTGGGAGTTTTTTTTATGACAGCTTCTATTTCCTCATGACTATTTAAATTGTTCACCTGGTCTTGATTTAATTTTGGTATATTGTATTTATCTAAAAACAAGTCCATTTCTTTTATGTTTTCCAACTTTGTGGCATATAGGCCTTTGTAGTAAGATCTAATGATTCTCTGAATTTCCTCTGTGTCTGTGGTTATGTCCCCCTTTTCATTTCTGATCTTGTTAATTTGCGTGTTCTGTCTCCGCCTTCTGATTAGTTTGGATAGGGGCTTGTCAATCTTGTTGATTTTCTCAAAGAACCAACTTTTTGTTTCATTGATTCTTTGGATTGTTTTCTGTGTTTCTATTTTGTTGATTTCAGCCCTCAGTTTGATTATTTCCAGTCTTCTACTCCTCTTGGGTGAGTCTTCTTCTTTTTTTTTTCTAGAGCTTTCAGGTGTGCTGTTAAGTCTCTAATGTGAGCTTTCTCCGTTCTTTTAATGTGGTCATTTAGTGCTATGAACTTTCCTCTTAGCACTGCTTAAAGAAGAAATTAAAATGCACAGAAGGTAAGGCATAACTCGCTAGTAATACAGCAGGGGTAGGAATTGCCAGAAGTAGGATTTGAGCTCCTAGCACCTGTGGAACTTGCCTGTCTTTCCAAAGGAAACCAGATGCTCCACAGTGCCGAGCATCATCTGATGTTCATTAGCAGTTCTGAACAATCAAAGTGACAATTTGTAACAATGCTGTGGAAAGCCGTATTAAAAAACTGAGTTAAATGGGAAAATTCATGATGAGCTTATCTTTATTTAAAAGGTTGATATTTAACTCAGCAGGGATTTTCTTCTTTTTTTGGTGGGAAGGAGGAGCTTATAAGCAACAGAAATATATGTCATCAGTGTACCTGTGTGGATTGTGCGTTGCTCACTTTAGCATTGCTCCAGATTGAGTGCCTTACTTGTCATACGCTAGTCCTGTGGATAACTGAATTAACAAGCTCATGCACCAGCACTGAGGTGTTTATATATGAGATAATGAAGAAGAGAATTCAGAGAAGTGGGAAGCTATACTTGAAGCCACATATCGCAGTGGTTGTTAAATTTTGGGGCATAGACTTCATACTTTGTCATTCTCCAAACATATGGTGCTAAAAATAAACATTTGCTTTAGCTAAGAAAAAGAAATGGCACAGATAAATGAAGCAGGAAAGCTGAAGGTGGGAGCCAGTGGTGTAGGGGTTATTCTAACCAATGACTTTCCAGCTGCCTAGGTAAGATAATGATGGTAATGATAATGGTTAAAGGGTGTGACTGAACTGCCACTATTTTAAATTAGAGTATTTAATTTATTGAACAGACATTTATAAAGTAGCTACCTTGGAGTTTTTACCTTTTATCTTATTTTTTATTATTTCTTTATTTTAAATTTAATTATTTCTTTTCTTTTTTGAGACTATAATATAATTTCATCATTTCTCCCTTCCCTTTCTCCTCAAAACCCTCCCATATATTCTTCCATTCTCTCTTTTAAATTCATGACCTCTATTTTTTTGCTATATGCATATATATGTACAAGTATATGTATTCCTGAATACATAAATATAACCTACTGAGTCTATATAATGTTACTTGTAGGTATATTTTTTTTTAGGGCTGACTATTTGGTATTAATAATTAATTGGTGTGTTCTGGGGAAGATCATTTCTCCCACTCTCAGTATTCTTTAGTTGTCTGTAGTTCTTTGAGTAGGATTAAGGCTGCCTGTAGTTCTTTATGTAGGGTTGAGGTCTTGTGGGCTTTTCCCTGTCCATCTTAGCATATATATATATATTTGTTGTCCTTGTGGAGCTAATGTTTAGGAAATCGTGTTGCTGAAACATTAAGGGAGTAGCTTCTGACATAGAAGATGTATGTATCTCCGTGTGGGTATGTGCATGAGAGTGCAGGTGTTCATGTCAGAAGATCCCCCAGAGCTAGAGATACAGTTGTTTCTGAGCTGCCTGACAAGCACGCTAGAAAATGAGCTCTGGTCCTCTGCAAAAGCAATACCTGCTCTTAACCACCAAGCCATCTCTCCAGTCCCCTCTTTTTATAGAACTGTTAATGATCTGTAAAATGACCTTCAAGACATTGGTAATCAATTATGTATTACATTAGCTATTGGATAAAGCAACTGAAATGACCATGTATGTTATTTAAAAGAAAGCACAGTTGCTATTTTCAATAAATAATGGAAAAGACAAAGTAATACACATTAAATCGGCCAACTTCAAAGTTGTAAGAGAGACAGTATTTCTTGGAAATTCTTTGTGTTCGTCTGACTCATCGGAAACTGGTTCTGTTATTTTAAGAATGTTCATAATTATGTTACATTCACTTACCCAAAACTCTGAAAACCCTTCAGAGAACATATCCTGCTAACGATGACTTGTTCATAAAGCTGGTGGTCATGATACACATAAATGTATTAGTACTATGCTCTGCATGCCATAACCCTCGCATTCAGATGCTGAAATTCTAATTCCCAAGGTTATGGTATTTGGAGGTGGAGCCTTTGAGAAGTGATTGGGTCCTGATCACAGAGTCCTCATGGTTGAGAATATTTCCTTATAAGAGAGAGCCCCAGCAAGACTTCACCCCATTTGAGGAATCAGAACGATGGCACCATCTATAAACCAGGGGGAAGATCCCACCAGACACTGAATCTTTCAGCACATTGATCTTGGATTTCCAAGCCTTTTTAATGGTGAGAAATAAATTTTGTTTATAATCTACTCAGTCCACGGTGCCTTGCTATAGTAACCTGAAAAGGCTAAGACCATCAAGTTGTGTATTATGTGTTAAAAATAGAGAGATGCAGAGTTAGGACCTTACTTTCAGGTAGGTGGGTGTTGAAGAAGGTGTTCAAATAGCTCCTTGGAAAGATCAGAGTAAGTTTCTCATGCAGACCAGTATTGTTTGGAAAGCTCACTAGATAGCCCTTTCCTATTCAAGAGGTGAATCACTAGTAAACTATGACTAGAAAGTTGGCAATTAGAGACCAAAATATTATTGTTATCAGAGACTGAGGCTTATATTTGTCCACAAGTGGGATGCCCAATGACAAACTCTTCAATTAGATTAGATAGCTCTTTCAGCATCCCTAGGCCATGGAAGAGTTTGCCCACTGTGGGTAAAGGGCTTGCCTCTGTAGCAGCGGAAGAGGATGGTAACTCTGGGGGAAACTTGTATTCAGAAATGATAGATTAGACAATGCAGGGTTGTATAATATCTATGTTGTAGGAACTGTGATATAAATGTATGTGCACATATAAATGGTCTTTAACTCCTGGATGTAGATGTTCAACATCCAAAATACCTACTCAGAAATCCCAGAGTTTGTTTCTATATCTACAACAGTGGATTGGTTCCAGGACCCTCTGTCAATATCAAACTATGCAGATATGAAGTCCTTTACATAAATTGGTATATTATTTTCATAGCATCTATGCACATATTCCCAAAGTTTTTAAATATTTAAATGCCTTGCAAATTCTCAGGAAATAGCTGATACTGTTTTGTTTAGAGAATAACGACAAAGGAAAGTATCCATAAATGTTCAGGACAGAAGCGATTTTCTTCCTAGCAGTCAGTTGTTTGATTATTTCTAACCAAGATACATAGTTCTAGTCACTTGGAAGGTTTTACATTAAATGATTAAAATGGCCAAAATTTTCTTTAATGTTTGACTAAAGACAACTTATTAAGATATTTCCTCTTGTAACATATCTGACTCAGGATGTTGACAATTTGGGAATTGTTTAGATTGCAGTAACTGGTTATTAATTTCTTAGATGCAATTTAAAAAATATTTTTGACCCAGTATAGCTGAATTTGTAGATTTAGAACCTGTGAGTACTGAAATCCATCTGTATACCATGGCTGGAAAGATTTTTACCAGCCCAGTCACCTCTGCACAAATGAGCTATACAAATCTGGCAGTCTCGCCAGCTGGCCTGGGTCTGAAAAAGCATGGGATAAAACCGGACTCACTGAACATAGCGGACAACGAGGACTACTGAGAACTCAAGAACAATGGCAATGGGTTTTTGATCCTATTGCACGTAATGGCTTTGTGGGAGCCTAGGTAGTTTGGATGCTCACCTTAATAGACCTGGATGGAGGTAGGTGGTCCTTGGACTTCCCACAGGGCAGGGAACCCTGATTGCTCTTCGGGCTGACGAAGGAGGGGGACTTGATTGGGGGAGGGGGAGGGAAATGGGAGGCGGTGGCGGGGAGGAGGCAGAAATCTTTAATAAATTAATTAATTAATTAAAAAAAAGAAAAATCAAAAAAAAAGACAAATCTGGCAGTCTGAGCAGTCTAACACATTTGAATCAGGGTCCTAGGTCTAGATTCTCACTGGTCCCAGGGCTGCCAAATCATGAAGAACAGTGCTGGAGAGTAACTATAAAATTGGCCAATCCAGCCACCAGAATTTTATCCATTTCTGATCACATAGACTTTGGAGTGAAGTTTTCTTGTAAGGAACTTGTTAAAATACACAAGAACAGAAAGTGGATTACCACAAGTAAGTCAAGAACATGTTTCATGACTGTGTTTATGTCTGCTTGCAGATAGATACACGCTTAGTAGGAGTTAGTCTACGACTGGCTTTTTATCCTAATAGAACACTTAGGTAAGTTTGGGGAATAGTAATATACTTATTTCTTCCTGTATCTCAGTGGTAGAGGTTACCAAGTGGAAGTAAACATCCTATCCACCGAAAAGCAGGCACAATGACCTGGGTCAGCTTATAACCTCCTTTCTAAACTCAGTAGTCAGGGAAGTTATTCCCTGACCACAGTGGTGGAGATATCAGATGTGTTACACCTACACATGTCCCTTTCTGTGGACAGGAAGACAAAGAGCATGGAATAAGAGTCCCTTCCTTGCTTGGCAGCGGTGGCATACACTTTTAATACCAGCACTCAGGAGGCAGAGACAGGCGAATCTGTGTGAATTCAAGGCCAGCCTGGTCTACAGAGTGAGTTCCAGGACAAGTTCCAAAGCTATAAAGAAACTTTGTCTTGAAAAAGAGAGAGAGAGAGAGAGAGAGAGAGTCCCTTGCTAACTATGGGCAAGCAGGTCTTCCAGAAAAGAGAAACTGCATACATGGAAATCATTGATACCTGATAACATGTCCAGGAAATTATAAACCATCCAATATTCCTGAAGTACAAAGGGAAACAGGAGAAATAGAGGAATAAGGGCAGCAAGGATCTATCATAGAGCCATACAATGTAAGAACTATGGAGAAATACTAAACAGAAAGTATGCTACAAATTCTTATATCCTAAATATCTCCTTGTTGACAGAAGGGAAGAGGGCAGTGGGAATGGAGGCAGAGGACCAAGAAAGGAAGGGAATACTGCCTCCGCCAGTGATGACAAAGTGCTTTAAATTAAAAGAGAGGTGAAGATGGGAAAAGGATGAATAATAATTTAAGAGAACTAGAGGGCTGGAGAGATGGCTGAGATAGTAAAGCGCTTGTTGCACAAGTATGAGGACCTAAGTTCAGGTTCCCAGCACCCATGTATATCCGTAACCCCAGTACTAGGGCAAGACAGGCAAATCCCTGGAGCCTGCTGGCTAGCAAATCTATACAATCGATGACTTCTGGGCTCAATGAGAGACTGCGGTTCAAAAGCTAAAGTTAAAGATAAAGGTATGTAACATGGCATCATTTCCATGTTCAAGTACACAAGTAGGCACATGCCAGAGAAAAGCATTCAATCTACAAATATTTAGTGAGCCATTAGTATATAATAAAGAAATTGAGATTACTCACTGTAAATGGTATGTTGTATTTCCAAAGGTGATTAGCACAAACAAATTTCCAAATCCTTCTTTCTGTGCTATATACATAGGGCTTAGGAACCAGGAGGGTTATGTTTCTTGGTTGAGTAGATGATCAACTTTCATTTGAGTAGTGCTTCGAATGTGGTAGTCTCTCAATAAATACCTGCTGAAAAAACGATGAAATAAATGTAGAAAAGGTCTAATATCCCTGTGTATTATTTATTCTTTTTATAGTAAGTTACCCCCAAAATTGGCATCATAAAGCAGTGCAGAGTCCTTAGTGAGTGGAGAACCAGGAACAGTTTAGTTGGGTGGTTCTGGCCCAGGGTACCTTGCAAGGCTGACATCAAGGTGTTAGCTGAAATTCCAGGTGTCTGAGAGCACGGGCAATTTGAGAATCCCCTTTCCAAGCTTCTTCAGACAGTGTTGGCTGGACCCCTCAATGGGAGCCTCTTTCTAGGGCTGTTTACAGCTGGCAGCTGGCTGGCCCAATACTAATAGAAGGATTATGGTAAGAAGTGTGAGGATGCTCTTTTTGTTTTGGGTAGAGTCCCTGTATCTCAGGGAGTTCTTGAACTACTACATAGTCAAGGCTGGCCTTGAAAGAGTTCTACTTCCTCCACCGCCTAAGAGTTGGGATTAAAAGTCTGGGAGAAGCTGAGGGAGGGAAAACTGTGATCAGAATATATTCTATGAAAAAAAATTTTCTTAATTAAAAGAAAGTGTGTTTTCCACACCGGACTCTGTGTATTTTGAAGCAAAAGACTGTTCCTCTACTAGAATGAACTTAGGTTTGTTTTTCTCAACTGTATCTCCACCACCCAAGTAAATAACAAGATACCAGGTCTGGTTTGGGAAAAAAAGAAGCAATAGGTTCATATAGCCCATTTTATTTAAACTTTGGTTCTGAGCAAAGTCTAACTATAATCCGGAGATTTTCCCTTGAAAGTGGTCAGTGTTTTCCAAGATTTGCTTCAGAGAGGGAAGGAAAAGAAGCATTTTCTTGGTTTTAAACACTTTCTCTTTTATTTAAAAAAGTTAAGTAACAAAATTCAAATGTTATGCTTGCCATTAAATTTGCTAAATAGTGATTTGTTCTAACTGCTGAGCTTCAATGACCATTTGATGAGTCAGATATGTGTCTATTTTCAAACTTTTATTTGTAAAGCCTCAGAGTAAGCGATTAGACAATCATAGATGTCCACAAGGAAAAATAGAGATAACCAGGTCAGCTTTTACAAGGCATTTGAAATCAAACTATCCCAGTAGGGAAATTAAAATTGTCCACTTCTGTATCAAATATGATGCAAAAGAAATTTCCAAAACTTACACTGTGGGTGTGAGCATTTTTACATAGCCTTTCTCCCCAAATGCTTCTTTAGGGCGGCTGCCAAGCCTGGCCCAGATGTTTTGCATCAGTCTTCCCTCATGGCATCTTTGCCTCAGCTGGCTAGCCTTCTGGGTCTGCTCTAGCTGAGGTTTTCTAAACGCCATAGGTCCAAGACCAAAGGCATATCTTAGTCCTTAGAGTTTTATCCCACCTTGGCAAGCTCTGGCTGGCTGGTAACCGTAGCTGTAAAAATCGCTTTTAAAGAATTGTGTGTAATGATCAGATTACCATTTGTCCTTTGAAGTCTGTCTTACATTGGCGCTTTGGATCTCACTCAACAAACCTCAGATTCATTTTGTGTTCAACTGCTGGACTGTGTGACCAAGTGGGCTATTAAATTCTTGCTTTGAGGCTAGGTTAGTGGAAAGGAGAGGGCTTATTCCCATCCGTACATCTTTGGAGAAAGATACTTCTATCAGGCAGCCCTTTCTTCCTTACCCAGCAATTATCTCTCTATTGAGTACTTAAATAATGAGGCATGATGGCACAAACCAGGGTGTCTAAAATACTAATGTGCACAGGAATTCCCAGAACCTTTCCTTTGATGAGACGGAGTCTGCACTTTTAATGAATTTCCACATGATGTTGGCCTGCAAGGTCCTTAAAGTTGATTTACTATGACAGAAACACAGTTATTCTTTTCAAGTGAGCTTTTCTAGGTTTCAGACACAATAGCTTCTCAACTCACGGTCTTCTTCTTTTTGTCTGTCTGCCCGTCTCAGGAAAATTCTCAAATTTCTCTTTGACTAAATCAGTTTAGATCAAGTAAATAGCATCGGAGGCACTTTGGATCGATGAGCCCATTGCTCGCTTTTAATGACTTATAGTAGGTAGTGGAAATTGGATGGGCATTTTTAGCAGCTGCCTTTTCTCTTTAAAATGTCAGCACATTAGCTGTGGTTTATTTACTTGATTTGAAATGACCAGCACTGCTCAGGAAGCACTCTGTGAGCTACTTGGAGATAATTAATCACATTGAATTAGTGATTGGTTTGTAAAAGGTTTCATAATGCCCGGACTTCTCAAGGTCGTTCATCATTGGTTTTATCAACTTCTCATCGTTATTTGTCTCTGTCTCATTGAATCCATGTCTTGCTGGTTCCAAAATCTCCCCAAATTCCCTGACCCACAGCACAATTGCAAGTAGCAACATGGAAGCACCATGGTTTTGAAAGACTGTTTCACCATCTTTGAGAAGCAAACTGGTGAAGAGAGACTGGGAGTGGGGCATCAATAGGCAGAAACCTAGCTATCAGTCTAGAAATATCCTCTTTTTATTAGAGAGCTGCTCACCAATCTAGAGGACTGGTCATAGCAGAACACTCTCTGTGTAACACAACAGGGGGCCTTTGTTGGATCTTCTTGCTACTTGATAATGTGGGGTTTCAGAGAAGGGAGATCAAGAGACCCGTCCTGAATCTCCTCTCTCTCTCTCTCTCTCTCTCTCTCTCTCTCTCTCACATGCATGCATGAGTGTGTGTGCAGATGCATGCACGTATGTGCATGCATGTGTGCTCACACCATGTGCTTGCTATCAAGGGAGAACATATGTGCATTTGTGTATGGAGATCAGAGGACAACTTCACATGCCATCTACTTTGATTTTTGTGATGGAGTCTCTTGTTGGCTTGCAACTTGCTGATTAGACTAGGCTGGCTGGTCCCTGAAACCCTGGGATCCTCCGTCTTTGCTTCCCCAGCCCTGGGTTTACATGCATTCCACCATGCCCAGCTTTTGAACATGGGTTCTGGGGGTTAAATTCCAGTTCTCATGCTTACATGGCAAGCACTTTACCAACCCAGCCACTGCCCCATCCCTTGAATGTCTCTTGGGTTGAGTACACTTGCCAGGATTTTTTCAGAGTCAATGTCCACAATAGAACTAATGCAATTTCCCAATGTCTGCCTATGCTGCTCCAGTGCCAGCCAGTGTGCCTTGACAGTGCTAAGGCCTTAGCTCTTTCTCTGGTACTCTAGTAAGTTAGGAAGATGTATAGATGACTGTGGGTTGTAATTTCATGGCTGACAATTTCTATTATTTTTATGAGAAAGAAGTTACTACCTTATGGAGTTTGAGTGTTCATCCTTTTCAGTGACCACATTGAACCTCAGTCTTTACTATGGTGGCATTACAGGCTAAGCCTCTGAAGAAATGACAAAGTCAAGAGCATGTTAACTTCTTTAATGGATTCATTCTGTTCTAGCAGAGGTTTTGAAGAATTTGAGTGTTTTGATTTTGTGTCCTTTTCCCATGTAAGAGCATATTTGTCCTCTTTGGAGGATGCAGCAACAAGCGGCCATCTTGGAAGCACAGAGAGACCAGGCCCATATTAGACCCCAAACTTTCTGGCATGCATCTTGATCTTGGATTCTTAGCCTCAAGAACTGTAAAAAAAATCCATATCCACTATTTATAAATAGCTCAGTATGGATTCTTGTTATAGTAGCACAAATGGATCAAGACCACACATTTTAGCCATGTTGCCCTGAACTGAGAAGTCCCAGGCACTACTCTATGCCTGGAACAGCTTCATTACTAGCTATTCGATGTTAAGGCAACTTCCATTACTTTCTCTCAGTGTTCTCATCTGAAAAAAAAGTGTGTGTGAATTGTGTGTGTGTGTGTGTGTGCGTGCGTGCACGTGTGTGTATCTGTGTGCATGTGTGTGTGTGTTTGGGGGTTTTTGTGTGTGTGTGCATGCAAATGTGTGTGTATCTGTGTGCATGCATGTGTGTGTTTGGTTTGTTAGGGTGTGTGTGTGTGTTTCTAAAGAGAGAGAGAATGGGTATGCATGCAGTTGGGAGCTGGAGAGGATCTGGGAGGAGTTAGGGAAAGGGCAAAAAATGATCAGAATATATTGCATGAATTTTTTCAAAAAAATACTACTGACAGCACAAAAGCAAACAACAAATGGGATAATAAATGCTATCTCCTCTATAGGGAATACCGTCCATGGCATACAGGAAGTGGAAAAGAAAATCTCTCATTATTTTAACACCACTCACAACAAATAAGTGCTAAATGTTCAGTGTGGACCACTTCAATGCAATCTCCTACTGGGGTAGCTAATTTCAATTGTCAGCTGGATTTAGAATCACTTAGGAGATGCACTCCTGAGCTTATCTGTGAGGGTGTCTCCAGAGAGCCTTCACTGAGGAGGAAAGACCCACCCCAACTGTGGGTGTTACCGTCCCATGGGCTAAGGTGATGAGTGATATTCACCTCCCTCTGCTTCCTAACTGTCGCTACTGCTCCAGCTGTATGGACCATGCCCTCAAGCTGGGAGCCACACCCCTCATCCTGTCAAGTCACTTTTGTCACATGTTTGTCACAGCAATGACAAAAGGAGCTATTTTACCCATTACCAGGGTTTGCCCACGCCATTCAAAACAGCTGGTCAATTACCTGCATTTAGTCAAACACATGGTTTGGTGCCGTGACAAGGAGGCCACATGTGCCTGTGATACCAGAGGACTGCAGATGGAATTGCCCTGCCTACCCTCCTATGGACGTTCTGGTGAGAGCATCCAGGAGGAAGACACTTCGAAAATTGTATCCCAATACCCTGAACTGGAACAAAAAAGAATATATAAGAATATGAAAGAATCATAATTCCTGAAACATGAATATACTACAATCCTGGCTTTTATGCAGTTTGGGTTTTCTTAAAAAACGTATATCATACAAGTCAATATTCAAGCATGTATCAGACCCACTGCTCTGAATTAGTGCACTAACACTCCAGAGATGATAGAGGATAAATTCTGCCCTAAAGATTTGCAAGTTCATATTGGTGGATCAAATAGCCACCATTCACTAGGAAGACAGGGGGGTTCCAGTACAGACTTGGAGTCATGGCGGTTCGACCAACATGACATGTCAACTGATCCATCTGTATTTGTAAATAAGCTTTTGGTCCAAAAGAACTCTGCTTTGATTCTACAATAGCCGAGGAAGTGTGCAAGCGTTCATGCATGTGAACAAGTGTACAGATTTGCTCTCTAGTCAAGTCTAAACCAAATATTTTTCGTTTTCTTATTTATTCTTTCAGCAAGTAATGAGAACATATTATGCATACCAGGGATTAAGCCCTGTTTACGAGTCAAAATTGTCATTACTCAAGCCGGAGTCCTTCAGGCAGTAACTACCCTTCATGAAAGTGAATTATATCAAGGTTAAAAAAAATCATTCTACAATTAGAGAAAATATCCACATCAGCCAATTTTAAATGCCTGCTTTAGTTTTACAAACACATTGAGAGACGGGTGAAGAAATGCAAAGTTTAAGTATGCACCAGTGGTTTTTGTATTGGTTTTCTTCATTTCTCCCAGCTTTTAAAGCCACCCTTCCATTTAATACATTTATTGCAAGAGATAATGTTCTTTATTATTCTGTACACATAAATGTATGAGAATGAACTTCCAAGGTGCATGACTCTTAGAAATGGTTTTCTGTATCTTTCCCGGGAGAAGCAGAATTTGACACCTGTCGTGGGCGTTACTGCAGTGGCACTCATGTTGTTACTACAGTATTGAGAGCTACCAAAAAATAAAATCAAAATACAATTGGATTTTCACACACTCAAATGCTGCCATTAGAATCTGTTTTTGAACTAGGCAGTAGTGGCATGTGCCTTTATTTCCAGTACTCAGGAGGCAGAAGCAGGCAGATCTCTGAGTTTGAGGCCAGTCTGGTCTACAGAACAAGTTGTGCTACACAGAGAAACCTTGTCTCAAAAAAAAAATCTGTTTGTGAACCAAGAAATAAATGTTGGCTTCAACCCCAGGGCTTTCCCGTGAGCTCCCTGGAAACTGCTGGAAGATGAGGTAAGGGAAATAGTTCAGAAAACTTTGAAATTGAAACAAATGACATTTCGGCCCTGTTAGTCAGGGGAGAACTTGCTATTTTTGCAAACAAACCTGCTTTTCCCTTGAAACTATTTTGGAGATAATCTTATTTTTCCTTGCTATTTAAAGGAATTTACTTGTCATTAAAAAAAAAGAATGAAAACATTCTAAGTCTCAGCCTCCAAATGCCTCAATGCATAGACAGTGTCATTACCTTTCCTGCTGTCCCTCATATTGCCTTCAACTGTCACAGTGTCGAAAATTCCCTTTGTGAACTTTTTCCCTAGACTTTTCCCTCACTGAGCAACAGTTGTCAACATTTAAAAATAGCCCAAACTTGTTAATTGGATAAAGAGTGAGACAATGGCAAGGATTTTTTTTAATTGTCCTGGTTATGTTCCTAATTCGAGAAACAGATGTCTCCACACCTTTCTACATCTGCGTGTTTCGTTATTTAAGTCAGAAGTTTTCAACTTCTTCCATAATTAAACACAGGATAGCATGGATCTTAACTGTAATTAACGGGAAACGAAATACGGTGGGCAAAGGAGGAGGCCATCTCTTTATTGGCTCCTAGTGGTTGGTTCCTATATCTATTTCAAGGGTCAAAAACCATCCTTAAAAAAATCCTTATACAGAGACATTTATTGAAGACAGAGCGCTTTTTATTATCCCCTGCACCTAAAAATATCAAAATGCCCTAAAGCACTAAATGAAAAAGGAAAGATAATTTTAATTTAGATGGTTAAGCTTCCTTCATTCTGGACAGTTCACACACCTAAAAACACCATGAAAATGTCATTTATCAAGTCAGTAATGGTTGCACATGCTTGTGCTTCCAGCACTTCAGAGGTAGAAGCAGGAGGATCAAGAGCTAAATAAAGTTCAATCTTGGCTAGATAGTGAGTTTGAGATCAACCTAGACCACATGAGACCCTGTCTCCAAACGCTAGGCAGCCAACCAACCAACCAAACAAGTCCAGGCCACTTATCAAATCATTACATCAGGAAAAAGAAAACATACCAAATTTACTAAAAATTTCAATATTGTAGTACCTGGGTTGCATATTTTAACTATTTTATTTTATAACAGTTCATCAGTAATAGTAAGAAGAATATGTCTCTGGTTGTATTTATCAGTGAGTGACATTTCATAATCTTCTATCATGGAAGGAAGCTTCACGTTTTCCATAACTAAAATTTGAAAGCAAAGATGTATAGAATGTCTGTCTGTGTTTGATGTTGTACGAAAACCTCGATGTGAGTAAAAGTGAAGCTTCTAAGGTATCTAACATATCAAAGTGGATACTGGCTGCCAGGTTCTCCATACATCCCTCAGTCCCTACCTGTTACTGGGTCCTCCTGGCTGGTACACCCCACCCTCTAACCTGAACTCTCCAGCTCAGGGACTGGGCTGCCCTTCCCTATATACTACAACCATTTTTGGTTACTTACTTTTTCTGTGTCTTTGGATCTCCTAGCTGTTGCACCTGGTTCCTCTCCCCCCACCCCTGTCTCCCATTCCTTCCTCCTCTTCCCACAAGGCCCAGCTCAGCCTAGTCAGAACCACTCAGGACTCGCTCAGATGTCCCTGCCTCTGGCTATAGTCTCCCATATATCTACGATAAACATTTTCCTCCACTATAAAAAAAAAATGAGTTTCTTAGATCCTAGAGATTCTGACTCAGCAAGTCTGAAATCTGCCTAGGAATCTGCATTTTCTCATCCTAGGTCATTCTGATGTGGGTGGGGGTAGAGACCATTTCTGGAGAAGTGGCTCTAGAGTTTGATGAGATATGTAACTGTGTGATCGAACTACTGTCTAGTTCCTCTCCAGTCACACCGCTGTCACTAAGTCTTCTTCAACTAAGATCAAAGGAATGACTTGATGGCTTGATAGCTTCAAATACACTCAAAATAATTCTCGGTTGCGACAGTTGTTGTTGTTCAAGTCCTCTCATCTTTTCGTGAAAACCTGCCTTCAATTAATGACTGTGCAAGGCCGTGTTTCCTTTGACAAGAACATTGTTTTAAGATAGTGTGGGGCTAGCTATTCATCCTGCTTTGAAATCCAAAGTAAACTGCAGGAACATACCTGCCATCTGGGGGCTTTGGAGGAAGACACATACAGGAGGATCCTTGGGACCCTCTAGGCTGCCAGGCTAGCCAGTTGGTGAGTTCCAGGGATACCCTGTCTCAAAAAACTCAAGTGGAGAAATGATTAAAGAAGACACATGATGGTAACCTCTGATCTCTCTGTATATGCTCACACACACGTGCACCCCCTACACACTAACATGCACAAAATAGGCATGCACACAAAGAGAGAATTCAAAGGTTTCAAGCCTACCATCATTATAGATCAGAACAGTGATGAAATCATTTGGGATGAATAGTCAGGCACATTATCTATACATCATTAAGAGTTGCTGGAGTGACAAAGGGAAGGGTTGGATGTAGATAAATATCGAGCTGTTTGGGCAATCATTGTATACTTTAGTCTGTTTTGATGAACACCACTACCCATTGCTGCTGCTTCTCTTTCAAAATAAGTTTAGATGTGTGTGTACAGGCAAGATTTGAGACGCCTTCTAGTGAATTATCGACTGCCTTTGAGTAGTTTGTTTCTTTCATCACCAGCACTTTGAAGCTCGAAGAAGAAAGGAGGTGCTGTGCCAGAGAATGCTTTTGCTTCCAGGGCATGAGCACTGGACCATCTCTACAAAGGAGGCTGGATCATCTCTACAAAAGAGGCTGGACCAACTCTCATAAATGAGGTACAGAGAAGAACTACTATGGGATCTCTTTCCTTCCTTCTTTCTTCCCCCCTCCTCTCTTCTTTGTTTGGGTCTCACAGAAAAGAAGGGAAGTGTGGCATAATGTATTACATACTAATAATTATTCCTTGAGTTCTTACAGCCATGCCATTAGTGGATAAATTATGCTTCTCTGTCATACTGGCTTTGAGGTTAGCCACATAAATTCAGAGCCGAGATTCTACAGTGAAAATGTCTGTCAAACCCTTCTATATTCTTGTCAACTAATATGAGGAGAACATGCCTTCGTAGCTGCTGATTCTAACGTGAGACAGAAGTCCCACATGCCTCAATATGATGTGAACAAAACCTATGGCAGAGAAGTCATAGACAATTCATCAACTTACGAGTAATAAAATTAATACTTGGGAAAGCCACTAAGATTTAGGGGATTTCTTGTTATGCAGCAGCTTCATAACATTAGCTGACTAATACATGAAGGTAGCTGCCCCTTACTCAGGGCTCACTTCTTGCCAATACCATTTATACTAGTTCCTTTATGCTACAATATTTCCTTCTGTAAAGGATCTTAATATTGCCAGTTTTTTTCATGAAGCATCATCTCTGAGAGGGTAAAAACCAGAGCTAGTCTGTGGCTGGGCCAAAAATTCAAATTTATAGATGCTCATGTTCACATATGGCAATTATTCCATGGCTTTCGCCTAACTTCCTGCACTTTACATTCAAGATTACAGCAGCAGCAACCCCATATAAAAACAACCTCATTATTTTCTAGAGGTATTTACAGTCCAGTTACTCATTGGGGCACTTAGTCCTATTTAGTTCTACTCTAGATTGAGTCATAGCCTGCCCATGAGATTTGTGATGGTAAAGTCCTCATTTTTGAAAATATTGTACTTTAGAAACCACAGAAAAACCTTAAAATAGTCTGTAATGGTTTGTGGTTATAGGTAGAAGAGAAAAGGTACCAGATAAACAGAAGGTGAGTCAGCGCTGTAAGGCTCTTCGCTGAGATGACTGACAGAGGGGTTGACCAGAGACTAAATAAGGAACTGAACTTCTTTGTCTGTGAAGAAGATTTTGAGAATGGAGGTCAGATGACAGCACAAGGCACCAGAGAGGTCCAGAGCCCAGCGTCTGAGAGGGATGAGGATGAGGAGATGGAGGATCCCAAGTCTCCCTCCAGAGATGAACGTTATCCTTCTCAGAACAGAGACATGGAAAGTGCAGGTCCCATCCTTTGGGTTCCAGTTTCAGCCCTTCCCATATGTCCAGAGACACCAAGACCATCCAGGAAGAGCAAGCTGCCAGTCGCTGACAACCTCTCCCCACCCAAAACTTCACTGAATCCGCCTGAGATGATTTCGAAAGAAAAACTCTCTGCCCAAAGCTCTAAACGTCTGAGACTCACACCTTCTCCCTTCATGGATGAGAAGGCCTCTTTGTCTCTGGTTAATATCAACCCATTCACTCCAGAGTCCTATAGAAAAGTGGTCCTTCAATCAAATGACAAGAGGAAAACCAGAGGCTCCCATGAAGAAACTGGAGAAGGGGAAAACAAATCAGAACAGGGGCTGCCTACTAAGAGAAGTATTCTACGAGAAACTAATATGGCTTCCCGCTATGAAAAGGAATTTTTGGAGGTAGAAAACATTGGGGTTGGGGAATTTGGTACCGTCTACAAGTGCATTAAGAGGCTGGATGGATGTCTTTATGCAATAAAGCGTTCTTCAAAACCAGTCTCAGGATTATCAAATGGTTTGGATTTGCAGGAAGTTTATGCCCATGCAGTGCTTGGCCATCACCCCCATGTGGTACGCTACTATTCTTCATGGACAGAAGACAGTCACTTGGTCATTCAGAATGAATACTGTAATGGTGGGAGCTTGCAAGCTGTGATAACCGAAAACAACAAGTCTGGTAGCCACTTCCACAAGGCCAAACTGAAAGACCTCCTTCTCCAAGTTTCCTTGGGACTTAAGTACATCCACAGTTTTGGCATGGTGCACCTGGACATCAAACCCAGTAACATCTTCATTTGTAATAAGATGCAGAGTGATTCTCCCATAGGTCCAGAAGAGGATGAAAGTGAGGCTGACTGGTTTCTCTCCGCCAGTGTGATATATAAAATTGGTGACCTGGGCCACGTGGCATCAATCAGCAAACCGAAAGTGGAAGAAGGAGATATTCGCTTCCTTGCTAAGGAGATCTTGCAAGAGAATTATCAACACCTTCCCCAAGCAGACATATTTTCCTTGGGGTTAACAATTGCAATGGCTGCAGGAGCAGAGTCATTACCCAGTAACGATGACATGTGGCATCATATCCACAAGGGGAACTTTCCAGACGTTATCCAGGAGCTCTCAGATGACTTTTATGGTCTACTCAAGAACATGATCCACCCTGATCCAGAGCAGAGACCTTCTGCAGCAGCTCTGGCCAGAAGTCAAATTCTCTGGCCCTTCCCGGAAAAGACAGATGAACTCCAGAAGCAACTGAACTTGGAGAAGTCCAAGGTAGCCATACTGGAAAGGGAACTGAAAAAAGCTCAGCAAACCCAGACAGCTCAGAGAGACATCGGCGATGGTGGGTCTCAGAGAGACAGCCACCATGGTGATCCTGTGATCCCTGGGGCCCACGAAGACTCAAGAAGCACAGACACCTGATGAGAGGAGTGAGTGAGGAGTCCTCAAGATTCACCAGTGGGGAATCATAACCACCCACTTCTCACCAGCCAGCCTTTGACCACAAGCCTTCAGAAAACATATTGGATGTAAGAATGAACCAGCTTGGATGCACAAAGACTTCAAAGGCCATCTGGTGGAGCATCCATAGGCAAGGCCACAAACTTCTAGGGTTTCTTAGCAATGATCTACATCTTCCCTACTGTTGTATTTCTAATGCCATTTACTCAGGACTTCCGGTGAAGAATGAGGAACATGCCCCACAATTGAAAGGGGAACAGAAACACACTATTTTAGCCTATCAGTCAAGACGCTGCCATAACTTATACTTTGCTGCGGATCCAGGGAACTTTCTGTGTACATAGAAAGGAATAAAATACGGTTTTAAGTACCAGCTCACAAGAGAAGGCTGCCTATACTTCAGCAGTGCTTCCCAGGTTGTATCTTCTCCAACTGCCAGACCCTTTGATCAGGGAGTTTGCCTAATATATTTTCTGGATGGAAGCAGTCTCTTATCTGATTTTGTATTAGTCAATAAATGCTATCATTATATGAAACAATTAAAAGTAAGACTATAAAGTGGACATTTCTGAACTGCTTACTAACTTCTGAAACAAAATCAGCAGAGGTCTAGGGAAGTTGGATGTACTTGCTCGCCATGTGTTCTAGCCCTCCTGTGGCTGTTCCCCACGTCCTGGTCTCCCATGGCTGACTCCTATTACTTTTAAGTTTTTGAATATCATCACCAGGTTCTCTTGATTTTGTTTAACCAGAGCTTCTTTATTTTCTGTGCTTTTAACATATTTTAATCCAAATCTTTCCCCCTGTGTACATTTAGAGAAACAGAACATTTGTAAATAAAGACTTTTATCTTGAAACAAAAATTAAGTTGAATAAAAGTTGAGTCAGTGTTTGGAGATTTCCTTGATCCAAGTCAACCATTGCCATAGAGACTAGTTGATGATGATCTCACTGCTCTCCCCTCACTGAGAAGGTACCACCAATACTCAAGCTGTCACACTTGCAAGGAATGGTAACTTTTAACCCTGCACACTAGATCATGTGAGGAGTTCAAGAAAAAGAAACACCAAGGCCTAGTGGTCAAACTAACCGAATAGAAATTTCAGGTTAGCTCTGGCCATCTGTAGTTTTGAATGTCCCCAGGTTAGCCAGTTATGGTGGTAGTTCATGCCTTCAATCCCAGGAGGCAGAGGCAGGTGGATCTCTGAGTTCAAAGTCAGCCTGGTCTACAGAGTGAGTTCCAGGACTACCAGGGCTATGTAGAGAAGCTCTGTCTTGAAAAAGAAAAAAAAGAGAGAAGTCCCCAGGTAGCTCTAACAAGTAACAAGGTTGGGTTGCACTAAACTAGAAGATGAGATACAAGCCTTGGATTTGCTGACATTTAATAGTAAAACCCAGTTTCACTCAATAATCCACATCTAGCAATGGCGCATGCTTCCTCTTTGTGTCTTCTTGCACTGTGAACTTCTTGTATCGTGACTCTGCTATCATCATTCCTTCTTTGCCAAATCCCTTTCTTCCATTGGCTTCTTTGCCGAATTTACATTTACGTTATGAAATCCAAATTTATGTCAGTTCCTCACAGAATGTTTGCCAAGGACTAAAACTGTAAAAGCCCAAGTCATTTATAAGGTACCTCTTAAATTAGCATATAAAAGAACCACTCGCTTCACTACGAAAAACAATAATTAAAAATTAAACTGCTTTTATACATAATCCTTACCTCCAAGTATTTTGGAGTACTGGCATTCTGGTTTAATTCACACATTCAAATTTGTAATAATTAGCTTTGATTTACATAACTAGACATCTGGCAGTGGAATTTGTCCCAGATAGAGAGCCTGTGGCAGCTACCTGATTGTCTCCTTGGGTGGTGTGGGAAGCTCAATTTCTTTCATGGCATTGTGCTCCATTCCCACTTAATCAACAATATTGATAGGAAACAATCTGAAGACAACTGAATAAAAATAACATCTAACATTTACAAAATGCTTTCTATGTGCCTAACACCATTCTCAAGGCATCATTTCATTTAATTCTTAAGTCAATGATTGGTTTCTCACTTACAGTTTCAAAAGAGCCCTAAGGCACAGAGCATTTAAGTGATATGCACAAGGTTAAATGACTGTTACACAGTAAAGTTGGAAATGAGCCCAGGTAGGTTAGTTCCATGCTGTGAGAACTCCTTCAGCCAATAGCCTTTAAGATACCAGCCCACTTGGGCATGGTCTCCTTTACTATAAATGCAGCCATAAAGCTTGCAAGCATGCTCTTTTCCAGCTGCTGGATTTGGTTCCTGTTCCTTGCTTGTGCAGAGGACTGTGATCTATGAGCCTACCCCTAAATAAATAACCCTTTATTATACTCAATTTTGAGCAAGTGTGGGATTTCTTTTTAGCATCCATCTTCAGTTCCAGAATCTATACTTTCAGGCATAGAATATACCACATCCCTAAGTAGGGAGGGTACCTGTTCAGGTGAGATTTAGGAGATAATGTGCAACTACAAACACTCTCATTATTGTTGATGAGAATGTAAATTAGTACAGTCAATATGATTAGGCAATATCTAGTAAAATTGAACACGTCTATTGGAGACCTAGTAATTCCTAGGCAACTACCCACCAAAAGTGGATACACATGTTGATGGAAAAAAATGTGAACTTGAAGGTTTATGGTAGCATTACTCATAACAGCACCAAGCTGGAAATTATCCAAATGTTCATCCACAGGAAAATGAATAAATCAATCCTATTATATTTATACCACTATGTAGCAGTGAGGATTATTATAACTATGAAGAGCAAAAGGGGTAGTTCTCAAACATAACACTGACTAAAGGAGGTGGAAAGAGGAGTGTCTTCTGTAGAAGTTCTTGAAACTCACTTATAAGTAGAAGCTATCCCCTCTGCTTCAATTAATCATGTCTGCCTATCTGTCATATATCAATATAATCAGTATGAAGTCATAAATCCTTATGTGTACCCAGTAGTATATTATTTATTATTCTGCTTCCTTATGTTGATGTTCAAATTGTCCCAGATTTGATCCACAGATGCCCTTTCAACTGACAGACCTCCTTAGTTTTTCTTTTTGAGCACATCCTTGCTTTGCAATCTAATAAAATGCCTTTAGCTCATCTTGTGAAAATATTATTAGATACCAAAGTTACAAAGTTGCATACATTAATTTTATTGGGGTGTCTTTGCTTGTTGACTCCATTCCTAGAAAGAGTTAATATATATGTTTGTGTATACATGTGTATACATATATATAATTTATACATTTGGATATATATATCCAGGTATATAGGCACAAAAACATGCATATATAAGTAGTATTTAGGTTAATATCTTCAAATAACACAAATTTTATAAAAATAATGCATGTAGCAAAATTTCCAGTATTCCTGATGTTTTCCCAATTTTCCAATTTTTTAAATTTATTTTTTATTTTTCTCTGCTCCCCTCCCTTCCTATCCCCTCCCCTTCTACCTTCCCCCATGGTCCCCATGCTCCCAATTTACTCAGGAGATCTTGTCTTTCTCTACTTCCCATGTAGATTAGATCCATTTATATCTCTCTTAGGATCTTCATTATTGTCTAGGTTCCCTGGGATTGTGAATTGTAGGCTAGTTTTCTTTGTTTTATGTCTAAAAGCCATTTATGAGTGAGTACATATGATATTTGTCTTTCTGGGTCTGAGTTACCTTACTCAGTATGTTTTCTAGCTCCATCCATTTGTCTGCAAATCTCAAGATGTCATTATTTTTTCTGCTGTGTAGTACTCCATTGTGTAAATGTACCACATTTTCCTAATTCATTCTTCAGTTGAGGGACATTTAGGTTGTTTCCAGGTTCTGGCTATGACAAACAAAATGTTATGGACATAGTTGAGCACATGTCCTTGTGGCACGATTGAGCATCTTTTGGGTATATATCCAAAAGTGGCATTGCTGGATCTTGAGGAAGGTTGTTTCCTAATTTTCTGAAAAATCGCCATACTGATATCCAAAGGTACTGTACCAGTTTGCATTCCCACCAGCAATGCAGGGGTGTTCCTTTTACCCCATATCCTCTCCAGCATAAATTGTCATCAGTGTTTTTGTTCTTGGCCATTTTTACAGGTGTAAGATGGAATCTCAGAGTTGTTTTGATTTGCATTTCTCTAATGACTAAGGATGTTGAGCATTTTCTTAAGTGTCTTTCAGTCATTTCCGATTGCTCTGTTGAGGGTTCTCTGCTTAGGTCTGTACCCCATTTTCTTTACTGGATTATTTGTTATTTTCATGACCAATTTCTTTAGTTCTTTGTATATTTTGGAGATCAGCCCTCTGTCTGATGTGGGGTTGGTGAAGATCTTTTCTCATTTAGTTGGCTGCCATTTGTCTTGTTGACCATGTCTTGCTTTACAGAAACTTCTCAGTTTCAAGAGGTTTTATTTATTAATTGTTTCTCTCAGTGTCTGTGCTGCTGTGGTTATATTTAGGAAAAGTGGTCTCTTGTGCCAATGCGTTCAAGTGTACTTACCACTTTCTCTTCTATGAGGTTCAGTGTGGTTGGCTTTATGTTGAGGTCTTTGATTCATGTGGATTTAAATTTTGTGCATGGTGATAGATATGGGTCTATTTTCATTCTTTTTTATGTTGGTATCCAGTCATGCCAGCATTATTTGTTGAAGATGCTTTTTTTTTCAATTTTATATTTTTTGCTTCTTTGTCAAAAATCAGGTGTTCATAGGAGTGTGGATTGATATTTGGGTCTTCAATTCAGTTCCATTGGTCCTCCTGCCTGTTTTCATGGCAATACCAGGCTATTTTCAGTACTGTAGCTCTGTAGTAGAGTTTGAAGTCAGAGATTATGATGCCTCCAGAAATTCCTTTACTGTACTGGATTGTTTTGGCTATCCTGGGTTTTTTGTTTCTCCGTATGAAGTTGAGTACCATTATTTCTAGGTCTGTGAAGAGTTTTGTTGGGATTTTGATGGGCATTGCATTGATCTGTAGATTGCTTTTTAGAAGATTGCCATTTTTACTATGTTAATTTTACCTACCCAAGAGCCTGGGAGATCTTTCCACTTTCTGGTGTTCTCTTCAATTTTTTTTCAAAGATTTAACAACTTTTTAATTTTCTATTCAAACAGCAACCTGACTTAATAAGTGAAAGTGATAGTCAAGAACAGGCAGATGAGTTGGCTCAACATGTTTATGGCTGCCCAACTCTAGGCAGAGGCAATTCTGGGGCCAGTTGTGTACCATTTGGATGAAAGTCTGCTTAGTAGGATGTGGCAGAACACAGCATTTTGGCTCTCTGGTCTTTATGGCTCTCAAATAGCCATTCACAGGGGTATGAAGAGCACCCAGCAGCTGGAGATGGTGTTGTTTCATCTGAAGTTTCAAAGAAGAAATTGAAGCAACTCAGCCAGCGATCTGCTGCAGGAAAGAGTCAACTAAAGAAGGCAGTACTTACCTTCTGTAAGAAATCTCTCTCCTGGGCACCACCTATTAACCAAAGCAGAGATGACAGGGTAAGAGGGACAAGAAATGATGAGAAGCCATGAATTGTCATAAAGGCAATGCTTTGCCAGGGAAAGCTACTCTCTTGTGTGTAAGAAGCATGTCCGCAAAAATGGAGTATTACCCTTGACGATTTCAGCCGACTTTTTTCAAGTGAGTCTTAGGGAAGTGATGTTTGAATCCAGATCAAAAATCATAACCAAATAACTGCCAAATTTATTTGTTTTAGACAAAATGTGGCTCCCCACTTTGACCTGGCAGCGTTGCCAGATTGAAACCATGAAGTCAAAGTTACTTTCCTTAACTTCCTCATTGCATACCACCAAAGTGTGATAATTAAATAGGAAAAAACTTTGGAAAATACTTCTTTTTAAAGTTTGCTGATTAAAATCATGGGGAAATTATGTTTAAAGAACCCGTGTTGGTTGATTTGATTCATTCATTATTTTTCTTTTCTTTTCTCTCCCCCATCTGTGGTATAATTATATTCATATGCTGGTTGTATGTACACGGGTGAAAGTACATGTGTACATATGAATGTGTGGAGACCAGAGGTCACCATAGGTCTTCCTCAGTTTCGTTTCACCTTATTTTTTGAAACAGGCTCTTTGAGAGCAAAGAACCTAGTCCTCATCCATTCAGCTAGGCTGGCTCTGGCCAATGGGTACTGGGAGTTTACCTGTCTCTCAACTCCCCTACACCATTGCTGAGACATGCATCATCACACTCACCTTGTACATGAGCGCTGGGGGCCTGATCTCTGATGGAGAAAGGTCATTGGTTAAAAATAAAGAAACTGCTTGGCCCTCATAGGTTAGAACATAGGTGGGTGGAGTAAACAGAACAGAATGCTGGGAGGAAGAAGAAGTGAGCTCAGATGCAGGGCAGCTCCTCTGAGAGACAGCCACCATGCTCTCCTCTCCAGAGCAGATGCGATGAAGCTCTGACCCAGGATGGACGTAGGCTAGAATCTTCCCGATAAGCGCACCTTGGGGTGCTACACACATGAACAGAAGTGGGTCAAGCAGTGTTTAAATGAATAGAGTTTGTGTGTTGTTATTTTGGGGCATAAGATACCCAGGCTACCAGGAGCTGGGGTGGCAGGAACACAGCCCGCAGCTCCCACTACAGATCTCAGGTCTTCCTGTTTGCACAGCAGGCTCTTTACCAACTGTACCATCGCCCCAGCCCCTCTCATCTCTTTATTTTTTCTCTCTTTTTTTTTCTTCCTTTCTTCTGCTCGGAAGGAACCCAGGCTCCATTTCATGATGCTAAGCACATGTTCTACCAGTGAGCTATATACAGTTCGTACCATTTTTTCTGAATTTGATTACAAGTCTTATTTCTAGTTGGATTTTAAATTGAGAACTATTTTCAGAATCAGATTTATTATTCCCTCATTCCTTCCATCACCTCTCCCATCTACTTTCCTCTCTTTCTACTTATAAGCTTACCACTGAAGATTTTCTTTCCCACAAAGTACTCAGTGGGACTGTAGCTAAGGATGCTAACATGACTTCAGTGGTAGAAAATTTTTCAAAGAATTCCTTGTAGATGGGGCTGGATATTTAAATAGTGTACCACAAATTTTAAAAAGAAAGGAAGGAAGGGAAGGAAGGAAAGGAAGGAAGGAAGGAAGGAAGGAAGGAAGGAAGGAAGGAAGGAAGGAAAAAAGAAGGAAGGAAGGAGAAAAAAGGCCCTTAACTCTAAAACCACAAACAAGACAAAAAATAAATGTGAGATAGGGACTTGGTGGGAGGAAGGGAGTGAGGAATGATGTTGGTATGGGTGGGAAGAAATGTATTACATACATGTATGCAAATGATTGTCAAAGAATAAAATTAAGAAATCACTGTTCTACTTGACACCTATCCTGGGCAGCAACGGCAAGGTCATGTTTATATAGTTTCACAGGTAAAAACCACTGCAGGAAAATGTCAAGCAAATAACTAAATAAATAAGAAATTCTAAAAAAAAAAAAAAAAAGAATAAAATTAAGAAAAAGAGAAAAACTTGGCTTCCTCTTCATCCCAGTGGCTCAGTGTCCTTGAATTAAGTATGGGAACAATCATCAATTTTGGTACTCTTTTCAGTGCCCTATGACACCAGAACTGCTATTCCCAGCTTCCCCCATCTCTGCACTTTGCCTCTTCTGAGTAGTTGTGGAGAAAGCATGAAGGACCACCACGAAGCAAAATGTCAAAGTTGGCATCTTTTAAACAAGGAGTTGGTTTGCTGGCAGAATCGTTGGGCTATGGATACTTGCAGGACTGCTTTTCTGGAGTTTATTTTTGGTAATTTTCATTTAGAGGCAAAAAGAAGATACCTGGGATAAGGGGATTAGAGACTGCTGTCTTCCCTGTGTCTGCTCTGATGAAGGTTCTGAAACACTAAGAAGATGGTCAGTGCTTAAGGCAGAAGCAGCTCCTTTCAAGCAATCTCTGACATACTGGTACCAACAGGGTATCTTATCATATAGCATCAGTCCCATGAGGCCTTAAATGGTCAGTAATGGCAGGTGGTAGTTCATGTAGCAAGTACATGGAATGGTCTGTCACTTTCCTTCTTACTCTGATCAAATACCTGATAAAAAGCAATTTAAAAGGAGAGGGATTTATTTGGACTTCCAGTTGGAGGGATCCAGTCTATCATGGTGTAGAGAGCAGGAGTAGGAAGTGGATAGTCCCATGGTCTCAGTAGTCAGAAAGAAGTAGGCTCCAGTGCCAGTGAAGGGGTGGGATTGCTAGCCATGTGAAGGCAAGCAGGCAAGAAGCAAAAGCTTCCTTCTTCCATGTACTTATATAGACTTCTGGCAGAAGGTGTGGCTTCCTACCTCAAGATGCAGATCAAAAGTGTGGCTTCCTATCTCAAAGGTCCAGACTAGAGTGGATTCAAAGCAAATAGAAAAATCTCTCACAAGTGTATCCTCCATTTCTGGACTGTAGTTCATTTCTGATATAGTCAAGTTGACAACCAAGAATAGCCATCATGGGAGCCGACTATCATAGTAACCCATACTCAGAATAACTCAAATACTCATCAACAGGCAAACGTATGAACAAATTTCAGCATACGTTCATTGTGGAATATTTTATACAGTGAAAATAAATAGATAATTTACATGAATTATAGCAAAATTCAAATATCTAATCTTGAGTTTGAAAAGTCAGGCCCTAACCTGTATACTGCATAATTTCATATATGAAGTTATAGTTGTAGAATAGGTGATTGATCTAACATGATAGAAATCAGGCTAACGGATACTTCAGGCTAGGGGAAGGGTGTGACTGGGCAGGATGATGCGGAGCTGTGTGTGATTATAACAATATTCCATGTTCTTGGTTGTTTCTTATGCTGCTGTTTATCCACAGAGCTGTACATTTAAGAGTTATACATTTTATCATAATCAAAGACAAAAATTTCTACAGCTAAAATATTCTATTCCTCCATTTTGGGTCTCAAAGTGTAGATGATGCGCTGGAAAACAATTGACGATTAAGCTTTGTTGATGGAAGCCAGCGAGACTGTGGAGCAATTTGTTATTGCAGCATGATCTGGATTCACTGCCCATTGGACTCATTCCCCCATATTAGCACATCCAGTGATCTGAGAAAATCTTCGGCAAAGAAACCTGCTTGATATTATCTAATCCAGTATTTTTTCAAACTCTTTTGACTGTTGACTAGTCTTCCTACAGAACACATCAGAATAGTATGAAAGTTTTCCCTCAAAATACAATCTGCATAATCTTTTACATCCTTTTTTTTTCAACCCCCCCTCTCTTTGTGATGCTGGGCATTGAATCTAGGTCTTACTAGGCAAGTGTTCTAATATTAAACTATATCCAACTGTCCTTTGTAGAATAATTTTCAGATCTTAGCAGTTTAAGACAGAGATGTCACCACACTAATAATGATGACCAAATTACAAGAACTATTAGCCCATTGCCACTAACCTAGTCCATTCCATCATTTCCTTGGGGCCTTATAGACAAGTATCTACCAGGTATTCCAAAAAATACTTGCTGTCCTTTATGCTAACTTTCCTAGATTCCTGATGGTCTCCAGGTAAGTACCTGCTATGATGTGCACGTGTTATGCCCACTATATGCTCACGTGTTTGAACATTTGACCTTCAACTATTGGTGCTATTTTGAAAGGTTCTAGAACCTTTAAGACACTGGAGAAAGTGAGTCACCAGGGATGAGCCTTGAGGCTTGATAGCTTAGCCCCATGTTCTGTCTTCAGTATTCTAGCATATACAGAAGACAAACTGAGACTTTGGGGGAAAATTGACAAATTTGACAAATTGAGGACAAATTGAGCCTTGTGGGACTGAGCAACTACTAGATTCTTGGACTTTCCATTTACAGCTAGCCATTGTTGGATTAACTGGAGAGAGAGAGAGAGAGAGAGAGAGAGAGAGAGAGAGAGAGAGAGAGAGAGAGATTCATTCCATAAGCTCTGAAATTCTAGAGAACCCTAACAGTAGATCGTTTTTCAGATGCTTATTCTTTTTTTTCTTTTGTGACAGTCTTAGAACAGCCCCTATCTCAAATTCTCTTTGCCTTTGGGCAAAGAAGGGATGAACACATAGCTGGCGGTTGGTGTTTTTCTTCCGAAGTGGCAGACATTGTTTCTGTCTACATTCTACTGGCTAAAGTAATTTGCACAGTAGCTTCCTAGTCAGATAGAGTAGGGAAATATAACACCCCAGGGAGAAGGGCCACTGCAATGTTTAACAAGGAGGAATACAATTGATTCCAGTCCTTAGAAGGATGTTCTAGTGGAAGAGATAGTGGAAAGAATATAAGAGTTACAGGATTGGGAGGTTTGTTCTGAAACACTGTCATCTGGATATAACACGGCTACTGCAAGCAGGAACACACAGCTGTGGTTACATGTGCAAATCTTCATAACATGGGCCCCAACAACACCCTGTCATTAAGGAGGAGGAGCTTTTGAGGCCCCATCCATCTTGGAGGAGCTATAGGCAGTTAACGGTTACTAAAAGAGGAAAGGGAATCATTTTCTTGAGTGCTGTATCTACAGGTAAGTGGCACATGATCCAGTAAATAATTCTACACCCATGCTCAGGCAATCAACACCATGACCAGGGCAACTCTTATAAAGGAAAATATTTAGCTGCGGGGGCTCACTTTATAGTTCAAAGGTTCAATCCATCATCATCATGGTGACATGCAGACAGACATGGTACTAAAGAAAGAGCCAAGAGTCCTATATCCTGCAGGCAACAGGAAAATGGTCTGAAAGTCACACTGAGGGAGGCTTGAGACCTCAAAGCCTGCTCCCACAGTGACACACTTCTTCCAATAAGGTCACACCTACTTGAAAAAGACCACACCTCCTAATAGTGCCACTCCCTATGAGCTTATGGGGGCCAATTACATTCAAACTACCGCAAGCACTCAGATATCTCCTCACATGGCTCTATTCTCAGATTGTGTACTGGCAAGAAATGACAGGATAAACATAAGAATTCATGGGTCTATATTGATCAGAAGAAAGACATCTAGAAGATGGATGCACAGATAGATAAGTAAAATAGAGAAGAAAACTTCTACTTATTGTGGACTATCAACAGCTAGGAGGTCAGTGCGAATTTGGTATTGGGGAGAAAGCATCATCTTCTACCCCTTATAGTGAAGATTAGCTCAAGCAAGAATGATCAGTAAATTCTAAATCTACAATGACATTTTGATGCAAAGTGTGATATTTGCATGAACTTGAAGTATGTCCATCAATACTGCATATATGCCAGATGGTGGAATCCAGTGATACTATACCAGCAGAAGTTGGGTAACATAAATTAATCTCATTTCTGAGGGACAGATGGACACCAAAGACCTCAGATATGATACTGTAAAGATTTATTTGAAATTGTGTGTATATGTGTGTATCTGTACATTTGAGTGCAGGTGCCCCCAGAGGCCATAGTGCCAGATCCACTGGAGCTAAAGTTACAGTTATGAACCACTTGATGTGGGGGTGGGAACTAAACTCTAGTCCTCTAGAAGAGCAGCAAGTGCTCTTAACAACTAAGCCATATCTCCAGTCCCCTAGATGTGATACTTTAAGAAAAGCATTATACTGCCTGCGTTGCTTTTCTGGCAAAATGACCAGAATCTAATCAGGAGGATACAAGACAAATTCCAAATGAAACAATTTTCGTAACAATGAGCAAAGCATGTGGGGATATTTTTTTTCAAAATTATTAGTGTTGCTGGCACTTGGCGGAGGCAGGTGGATCTCTGAGTTCGAGGCCAGAAGATTCCAGGATAGCCAGGACTATTACACAGGGAAACCCTGTCTCCAAAACCCCAAAGGAAACATTAATATTATGGAATACAAACGGGGGTAGGGGGCTGGAAACAGTCCAGATTAATGAAAACTAAAGTAACACAAGAACTAGTGCAAATATTTGGCTCTAGACTGGATGCTCTCCTAGAGGAAAAATGATCTTTTTGAGCATTAGTGAGGCCAACTGAAAATATTGACATACCAGTAGTAGTTAAAGCATTGATATGAAGTCCACTCAAGTTGGACATGGGCCTGTGGTTACATAAGAGAATAGTTCCAATAGGTAGAAATGCCCATGATATGTATGTATGCAACTCATTCTTAAAAAAGACTTGGCCCAGGAGATGGGTTGATTGGTAAAGTGCTTACTGCACATGGATGAAGACAGGAAACGAGATCCCTGGCATCCACGTAAAAATTCAGGCACAGCAATATATACCAGCTGTGGTGGTTTGAAAGAAAATGGCCCCCACTATAGTGGAACTATTAGGGAGTATGGCTTTGTTGGATTAGGTGTCAGTCTTGTTGGAGGAAGTGCGCCACTGTGGATGTGGGCTTTGAGGTCTCATATGCTCAAGACCCACGCAGTGAGACAGTCCACTTCCTGTTGCCCCCGTATTAAGATGTAGCCAACACCATGTCTGCCTGCACACCGCCATGATGATAATGGACTGAACCTCCGAAGTGTAAGCTGCCACCCCAATTAATTCCTTTATAAGAGTTGCTGTCTTCACAGTCTCTTCACAGCAACAGAAACTGTAACTAAAACACCTGTAAACCGAGTACTAGGGAGTGGAGACAAGAAGATCTATGAGATTTGTGAGCCAGACAGTTTATTTCCAGGTTCAGTGAGATTCCATCTCAAAAAGTAAAGTGACGATATTGAGGAACACACAGAACATTGACCTTTGGTGGCCCGTGCACGCGTGTGTGTGAGTGTGTGTGTGTGTGTGTGTGTTTACAGAGAGGAGGGAGGGAGAGACTCAGAAAAAATTATCTAGAAGATAAGTTGGAAATATAAATAGAGTAATTGTTAATAAAAGCGAGATGATGTAGTAACATTAGGTGAAACTGCACAAAGGGAAGACTGGTATTCTTGGTTTTGCAACTCTAAAAGTATTTCTAAATAAAACAATTTTTAAAGCTTATTAATGTCAACCTTTGATGGCAAGGCGCTTTGTTCTAGCCATGCTTAATTTTGCAGCTCAAGTTAAAATGAAAGGGTCTGATCCTTCTCAGAGAGGTGGTGAGGTTGGCCTCAAGAAAAGGGGGTGGCAATTCTAGAAAGTAACGGGAGACCAGTATTTCCAGCCATTCAGTCTGCTATGTGAAGCAGTCCTTATGTGGAAAGGGCCATAGTGTACAGAGGAATTTGGTGTGGAAGGGCCTGCTCCTGAAAGCAATGATCAGGGTGGATGATCAGAAGGGAGTTTCCCAGGAGAAGGGGTCCCAATGGAAAGGATCACCAGCTCTGAAACTAGCCCTTTCTACGGTGCAACAAGGCTTGTACTAGTCAAGTCCCCTTCTGAAATGTAGCCTGATATCCTCAGTTGGCCCTGCTGACATGTTCACTTTGAGCTTGGGTATCTAGGGCCTTCAGTTAAATCAGAGAGAAGACAGCAAGTGAAGTAATCCCTGCTCATATGAAGGCTCAGATCGTCTAGTATGTGACACTTGGGGCTGTCCTCATAATTATTGTTAGGCACAAATAGCAAATTCCTGAAAATAGGCATTGCAGGCTGTGCAAAAAACAACCATGACTTGAGGCGAGGAAAATTATTTACATTCATGTTGGAGTTTCCCATTTGTGCCGTTCCTCCAATCCTGTTTCCTCCTTAGGTGCTGGAAATATTTCTGTGTGATGAGTGAGCCTTAGCTTTGTTTTACGAATAAAGAAACTGAGGCTCAGAGTCCTTAAGTGGCTATGCCTGGATCACACGTGAAAAGAAAGAAGTGTCATGCAAGGGGATAACTGCTAGCGTTTTCTGACCTATAATTGGATACGTAAGTGAAAGAAGACACATAGTAGTCAGGGAGTGTTTAGAAAAAGAAAAGAGCTTCCATGGTAATTGGGCAAAATATTACCAAGCATCTCATTACCATATTGATATTACGAAAAGAAATGTCAGAAAAACAAGTGTAATACTGCTTAGCTCTAATGACTTTTAGCAGGTCAGGAACCGAATTATGTCATTTCTTTTTAAAAAAAAAAAAGATTTATTTTAGCTGGGCGGTGGTGGCGCACGCCTTTAATCCCAGCACTCGGGAGGCAGAGGCAGGCGGATCTCTGGGAGTTCGAGGTCAGCCTGGTCTACAAGAGCTAGTTCCGAGACGGGCACCAAAGCTACAGAGAAACCCTGTCTCGAAAAACCAAAAAAAAAAAAAAAAGATTTATTTTAATTATGTATATGTGTGTTAGGGTTAGGGGAGCATATGCACATGATCTACAGGTGGTTGCAAGCTGACGGATATGCGTGTTGGGAACCAAACTCAGGTCCTCTGCACAAGTAGTATGTGCTCTTAACCACTGAGCCATAGTTATTTTGAATGTACTCTGTGTAATGTGATGGGCTGTATGTTTCATGGAAAGTAAAGGATCTCTTTTGTCAACTTCTCTGTTTTCGCAAGATGGGACCACTGACTGCCAATTCCAGACAGAAGAGGCAGCCAGTTAGAAAACAACATTGTTCTTATTTTATTGAAGAATTTGCTTATCATAGAAGTGGGGAATGTTTGTAAAATGCCTGGAATGGACTATAGAGTTGGCTCAGTGGGTAAGAGCATTGGCTGCTCTTCTAGGGGATGTGAGTTCAATTCCTAGTACTGGCATGGCAGCTCACACCTGTCTGTAACTCCAGTCACAGAAATCTGACACCCTCACACCAATGCACATAAAATGAAGTTAAATAAGCTATAAAATGCCTTAAATCGTGGCAAAGAGGATGGTCAGGTTAAGAACCTTCAGGGCAGTGCTTCTCAACCTTCCTAATGCTGCAACCCTTTATTACAGTTCCTCATGTTGTGCTGACCCCCAGCCATTACTGTTATGAATTGTAATATAAATATCTGCTTTCCAATGGTTTTAGGTGATGCCTGTGGGAGGGGTCACTCGACCCCTCCCAGGGGGGTGTGACCCACAGATTGAGAGCCCCTGTTCCAGGGCCTTCCTGCTGAGACTGGGTTGATTGCAGAGTTTCTGGATGTACACAGATGGAGAGACAGAAGAAAAGGCAGTAGCTATCTGACTCCTAGCAACACCCCTGCCTCTGAATATTGGAAATCAATGGCTGTGCTGGAGGCTTTGTACTGTCAGTGCTTTCTATAAAAAAGTGCAGTCAAAATCTGAAGATCCTCATTGCAAAGACGTGTGGAAGGGAACAATTAGGATCTATATGATCTACATCAGCTGTTCTCAATCAGGGTGAGGGGTCATGGCAAGACCTGTGCCTCCCAGAGTCTTTTATAGAACATTGTTACAAGTGTTCCTATTTTAGGCTGACGGCACAATGGTGGGTTAATCATATACATGGGGACTGTGGATTGTGGGAAGGGGGTCGACTTCCACACCTGGCTTAGGATACTGCATGCCAGTGCAGTGGTTAGTGAAAGGAACCTGGGAAGTGAAGAACCATGTACGTCACATCCCAGAATGGATTCTCGAGTGCCTGTGGGAAGTCAGTGTGACATTAAATAAAAACTAAAAACACTGCTAGGAAGAGAAAAGGTGTGACATCGAATGAAACCATTCATATTTTCCTACGTGTTTATTTATTTTTATTTTGTGTGTATGTGTGTGTACACACTCATGTCTTTGTGCACACATGTATGTCTGAATGTGGAAGCTGGAGGTCAAAGTCTGATATCTGATAGCTTCCTTAATTATTCTCCACCTTGTATATTTTGATGAGGTCTCTCGCTGAACTTGGAGCTCATCACCTGACTAGACTGGCCGCCGACTGGACTCTGGGGATCTTTCTACCTCTGCCTCCTTAGCACTTGGATTACTGTGTAGCCTCCATGCCTGGCTTTTCCCATGGCTTCTGAAGATCTGCACTCAGGTCCTCATGCTTGCACAACAAGTACTTTGCCCACAGAGCCATCGCCCCAGTCCTTTTTCTGTTTTTCAAACTTGGAGCTTTTAAACGTTTAGTCCTGCTAATTATGTGACCAATCCCAGCTACAGAAAACATCTACAATAGTTAGAAATAAGGTAAACATTGACTATCTTGCCAATGGCTGTCTCGGAGAGGGAGGCAACTTCCTCTTATCTGCATACGTAACCAAAAAATCTGAAGCCACCCTCTCTCTACATATTTTGCTCGTGTGCTCTGCAGGCTCCTGTAACATCTGGGAGGAAGAATTTGGAGTTTTGATTTCTACTGTTTCTGATCTTAAACTTTAAAAATCTAAATCTCATGGTTTGGCATGTAACTCATTTGGGCTTCTTTCCAGCTCCCAACAACATGCCTATCTTAAGTAGGCAGTGTGCTTTGCTTGTCTGCCTCTCTGAAGCAGTGAAAACACACTTTTCACTAGCATTCAGGCTAACTAGCCATCTAATAATGAATGAGAACACACACTTTGATAGACAAATTGAAGCAAAACTCGATGAGGTCAGGCAGGAAGAGGAGGGGAAAGAGAGCTTTGTGCTTTGAGAGGGTTAGAAGTCCATTTTTTTTTCCTCAGTCCAAATTTTTAAGAGTAAAATAAACTCCAAATGAACTCCAGCCTCAGGATTTGCGAGGAGCTCAGGAAAGAACTGTTGGGTTATCTCAGCTGTGCTGAACATTTTCTTCGGCTACTCCCATTAGCAGCTGAGCTCATCAATCCTGGAAGGTAGCCCTCGTATATCTCATTAGGCCATTTGAAACTGTTGGTGTCAGAACACATCACTCTTTTTCACAGAGGATTAATGGATTGGAAGTCCACGGTAACAGCATTAGGATCTACAGTCCAAGAAGAAGTTGGTTCTGGACAGTTGCCTGATTATATCCAACACCCTCCAATGTCACCAGTGCTGGCCCATCAGTGTGCATTATGATGGAGACAACAAAAAAACCACCAGTGATGCATTGGAGCGCTTGCTAAGTTTAGAGGCATCCATTAGTGGATTCTTGTCTGTAGTGAAATGGAAGTTTGTTATTTAGAAACTCTCTTGAATTATTAATTGCTGTAGAAATGAGAAGTGCTTGAGTTTGAAACCAGATCATCTTTGGTCTGCAAAACTCATTCTGCTGGTTGTAAGGTGAGGGAAGGCTCCATCCTCTATCTTTCTGGAAGAGAATTAGCCAGCTCTTAAGGACCTTGCAAGGAGGTAAATAAACTACACTTTAAGTGAGGTTGGTTTAGTTAGGTCTATAGCTCTGCATGTAGTGTAAAAAGATCATAAATCCTCTTGCTGGGAGGCACGCCTTTGGTTGGTACCTTTAACTCCAGTAGCAACCGCTTCCATTTCCTCTGTGCTTGCTACAAGCAATGAATCACATGTCTTTCTTGTACTTTTTTTTATTAATTTCCTTTTTTATTGAAAAAAAAGTTTCCGCCTCCTCCCAGCCTCCCATTTCCCTCCCCCTCCTCCCACTCCTCTCCCCCTCCCTCTCCAGTCCGAAGAGCAGTCAGGGTTCCCTGCCCTGTGGGAAGTCCAAGGTCCTCCCCCCTCCATCCAGGTCTAGGAAGGTGAGCATCCAAACTGGCTAGGCTCCCACAAAGCCAGAACATGAAGTAGGATCAAAACCCAGTGCCATTGTCCTTGGCTTCTCATCAGCCCTCATTGTCCGCCATGTTCAGAGAGTCTGGTTTTATCCCATGCTTTTACAGTCCCAGTCCAGCTGGCCTTGGTGAGCTCCCAATAGATCGGCCCCACTGTCTCAGTGGGTGGGTGCACCCCTCGTGGTCCTGACTTCCTTGCTCATGTTCTCCCTCCTTCTGCTCCTCATTGGGACCTTGGGGGCTCATTCCGGTGCTCCAATGTGGGTCTCTGTCTCTATCTCCATCCATCGCCAGATGAAGGTTCTATGGTGATATGCAAGATATTCATCAGTATGGCTATAGGATAGGTTCATTTCAGGTTCCCTATCATCAGCTGCCCAAGGAACTAACTGGGGACATCACCCTGGGCACCTGGGAGCCCCTCTAGGTTCAAGTCTCTTGCCAACCCTAAAATAGCTCCCTTAATTAAGATATGTACTTCCCTGCTCCCACATCCACCCTTCCTTTATCCCAACCATCCCATTTCCCCAAGTTCCCCCCATCCTCCCCTTCTCACTTTTCTCTCCCCATTTCCCCTTACCCCCATCCCATCCCACCCCCAAGGTCCCAATTTTTTGCCCAGCAAAATTGACTACTTCCCATATCCAGGAGGATAACTATATGTTTTGCTTTGGGTTCACCTTCTTATTTAGCTTCTTTAGGATCACAAATTATAGACTCAATGTCCTTTATTTATGGCTAGAAACCAATTATGAGTGAGTACATCCCATGTTCATCTTTTTGGGTCTGGGTTGCCTCACTCAGGATAGTGTTTTCTATTTCCATCCATTTGCATGCAAAATTCGACAAGTCATTGTTTTTTATGGCTGAATAGTACACTAATATGTATATATTCCACACTTTCTTCATCCATTCTTCCATTGAAGGACATCTAGGTTGTTTCCAGGTTCTGGCTATTACAAATAATGCTGCTATGAACATAGTTGAACAAATGCTTTTGTAATATGATAGGGCATCGCTTGGGTATATTCCCAAGAGTGGTATTGCTGGGTCCAGGGGTAGGTTGATTCCCAATTTTTCTGAGAAACCGCCACACTGATTTCCAAAGTGATTGCACAAGTTTGCATTCCCACCAGCAATGGATGAGGGTACCCCTTCCTCCACAACCTCTCCAGCAAAGGCTATCATTGGTATTTTTGATTTTTTGATTCTGACAGGTGTAAGATGGTATCTCAAAGTTGTTTTGATTTGCATTGCTCTGATTGCTAAGGAGGTTAAGCATTACCTCAAGTGTCTTTTGGCCATCTGAACTTCTTCTGTTGAGGATTCTCTGTTCAGTTCAGTGCCCCATTTTTTAATTGGGTTAATTAGCATTTTAAAGTCTCTTTTCTTGAGTTCTTTATATATTTTGGAGATTAGACCTTTGTCTGTTGCGGGGGTGGTGAAGATCTTGTGCTTTTTTAAAAAAAAAAATTCTAGTTTACTTGCCTGTTTGTTTTCAAAAGAGAGAAGGACTTGGATGGATGGGGAAGTGGGGAGGGTCTGAAGGAAATGGGGGAGAGGAAACTTATGATGCAATATATTGCATGAAAAAATTTTCAATTAAAATGAAAGACTATGCCCCATAGTCTTGCCTACAGGCCACTACAGGGAGTATTTTCTCAATCAAGGATACTTCTTTTCATATGGCTCTAAGCTTGTGTCAAGTTAAGAAAAAATTTGCCAGCCCAGTAGGTATTTGTTTTCAACTTATGAAGTTCACCTATGTTTCATTTCTTTAAGCTATTTTATTGTGCATATTTAAGCTATACAATATTTTAACAAAGTTAAATAATTTCTGAAACAAACCAATTAATATCCTTTTTTTAAGATTTATTTATTATATATACACTGTTCTGCCTGCATGCCAGAAGAGAACACCAGAATTCATTATAGATGGTTGTGAGCCATAATGTGGTTGCTAGGAATTGAACTCAGGACCCTTGAAAGAGCACCCAGTGCTCTTAAACTCTGAGCCATCTCGCCAGCCCTTAATATCCTTTTAAAAAGTCAGAGATTTGGCTTTACAACATCTATAGACTTCTAAATCCAGGCTCTAGGACTTGAAAGATAAACGGGGAAACCAGATAAAAATTCAGTTATAAATTCACTCTCAAGTAGTAAAATATGGACAATCTCAAAACCCCGAAGACCACACGCGTTCAGGAGACATGAATACACATATGGTGGGCGGGGGGGATGAGATACTTTCAAACCTAAGTACAGACACAACAACTTTTGGTCATTCATGACAAGCTGTCAGCAGACCAGAATCCTTCCTGCATAGATCCAGGTTTTAAAAAGTAGGCTAGGGTAGGTAGCAACTGGAAACACGCTCCATGTAACTGGTCTACAAAGGCAGTAACATCTCCAGTGGAAATCACAAGTATGGAACCATTTGATTCAGAGTTCTACTTGTGACTATACAACTATGAATGTCTAAACTCTGCAAAGTACATAACAGATTTTTAAAAACCTTATCTTGGTGACGATTCCCCCTCACTATGAAAAGCTATCTTCAGAAGCACCCCAATGATTAGCCTGTCTTGAGCTCTTACATGACCAGACCTGCTTGAGCTATGGGCTCCTGTCTGGGTGGTAGACTCCAGTTGGGGTGTCAAAGCACTAGAGAGAAAAACACGGTGCCTAGCTTCCCTACACAATTAAACTGTCAACTTGCTCTCCCATATGGAGGTCAATGTTTGGACTTGTCTCTGCAGTTAGACTTGCCCTCCGATCTCCTGTTGAATGTGGAGATCACATTTTGATTGTCCTGTAGGCCTGGCAACACCACTAAAGTTCAATTTATATACTAAATCTTGATTTTTGCATTGGGGACATTTTTTTTCTTGCTATGTGGCCAGCAGATGGGTCACTGAGTCTATCTGGGCTGGACCTGGCCTGGCCTCGACTTTGCTCATGCAGGACCATCAGCCTTGTCTTCTCTTCTTTCACTGCCTGTTGTTTGTTCAGTATCCCTGCTTCTTTTTTATATAAGCTCCTTGTTCACCACTATCCTCAGCATCTTGCATGATGGCTGGTGGTAATTAAATACTTGTAGCGTGAATGTTACTTATTACATGTCTGGAAAGATTTTGTGCATAGAAAACTCATTCCACTGCTTTCCCTCCATAGTTATATTTCCCTCACTTCAATGCATGACCCTTTAGGGAAGACATTGTGCTCATCTCCTGTACAATGTTTGGCACAAAGTGCATATTGACAACATGGAAGACACGTATGGCTTATTATTATTATTATTTTGTTTGCTGGTTTGTTTTAAAGCAGTGTTTTTTTTTAAGCCAAAGGAAGTAAAACTAGAACATTCAAAATGTTTAACCTTTTCTTTATGGGCTACACAGGCTGATTCTGAATAAGGAAAACTCTGGAAAGTGACCACTAAAAGTGAATGACAAGGAGTGACACAAGTCAGATTTCCAGAGTTCTGCTTTGGGGATGTCTGAATAGAGTTCTTGGGGTCTTCGCTCACACTTGCTTGAATAAGCAGCAGCAGATTTTTGACCACAGGGAACATTCCAATATGAAGCTAATTCTTCAATGTCTAAAGTTTTTATAGCACTTAGTCCATCCTTCAGTTGGCTCAGCCCGGAACAGTGTGCTCAGGCTGGGTGACGGGTTCACCTCTGAGAGACGGCTTTCAGTTCTCAGCACTAATTGCTGGAAAGCAGAGCTGACCCTTTTCATCAATATATTCAGATGATAAATATTTATTGTAGATGTGATCTTATTATTAAGGAACAAAAAGGTCTTGCCCAATCAGTATGTTAGTTCCATCCTCTTAGATACTATATGGCACTTACTCACTCTGTTTTGCAGATCTTTCATTAGCCTGCTGGTTGCCATTTTGGATCTGATCCAGGACTATAGTTTTAATTGTTGAAGTCATATTTCTTAGTCTACACATTAGCATGAATGTTCATGTTTCTTAAGTAGGAAAGGATATAGGTCCCATATTTGAAAATTCTCGCATTTAACCTGAGCTGCATTAGAAACAAGTTATTGAATTGGGAATTTTTTCGCTAAAATTCTACTATTGATAAGTTTCATTTGTTTTCTTCCTTTTCTTGGGGTATTTTTACAATAATCTTTGGTTTGAGTCGGACTTACTTTGGAAAATGTAAAATGAAGAACATTTTCAGCAGCCAGCTGTCAGATGTAAAGCATGGGACTTCAAAAGATGCCAGGCTGCCCCCCCATTTCATTTTCTATTTCTATACAATTTATAGGCCCCACTAATATAGAAACTTCTTACTAGAGCAACTT